>NC_142946.1:52373315-52375815 GCF_046866305.1 Octopus bimaculoides
GCTCTTTCTAGACAGCTCATCCTCTGTTCTTGGGTGTAATGTATGTGTGCATATGTGTATCTATAAGTGGATATGTATGCGTATGTTTGTACTCTAACCCTTTTGATACCAACTTGCCTGAAGATGCTCCCGGATCCATGATACAAACTCCCAGTCACTGTTTCAAAGGGATCTAAATTGAATCCTTCTATCAAAATTTTATGTTCCAAACATCTGCTTAGTAATGAGAATTATTTAACAAAATTCTTCATACAGCTCTATATTGGGCAAGTGTCTTCTATTATAGCCTCGGGCCGACCAAAGCCTTGTGAGTGGATTTGGTAGACGGAAACTGAAAGAAGCCCGTCGTATATATGTATATATATATGTGTATATGTGTGAGTGTGTGTCTGTGTTTGTCCCCCCAACATCGCTTGACAACCGATGCTGGTGTGTTTACGTCCCCGTAACTTAGCAGTTCGGCAAAAGAGACTGATAGAATAAGTACTAGGCTTCCAAAGAATAAGTCCTGAGAATAAGTCCTGAAACAAGTAAAAGAGTAAAAGAAGAGTATATGTTACACATGGTGCAAACATTATCTTGATACAGAATTTAAATACTTGAAGTGGAAAACTGTTTATTATATCAAAATACGGCTTAAATTTCTCCTAGTGGATGGTCACAATTGTGGCTAGACTATTCAGCTGCAAGATGCAAATCTAGTAGACTGTCATTTTTATATATAATAAATGTCTGTGTTAGCATTTTAACACAATGATTATTGTTGATGCAAGTGAAGTTGTTATAGACAGAAAAATAGATGGTTTATGGTCATAAAGGTTTGCTATCTCTCTCTCCTGGGTTATGTATATTGGCTCAAAGTAAACTGTTGTTGTGTATTCCCATTATTTGTTCAATAAAGCCTTTATTAATGACTGTAGGATGTGATTTGTGAGAGTTTTATCTACTATTTTACAGCAAGTTGATATCTATCATTTATCAGCAGTCTGTTGAAGAAAATTATTTGCCTTTGGACAATTCTCTCCCCTCCCTCAGTATTATACTTTCTGTTATATATCTTCAGAGTAGGTGGCTGAGGTAACAGGTTAGTAGGTTCATTACTTTAATGAGGTGATTGCGTTAAGAGTCAGTGTGAGTTTTAGCTTACTTAAGAGAAGTTTTATTTTTCATGTGTGTGTGTGTGTGTGTGTGTATACACACACACACACCTTAAAATCATCATTCATTATTACATAGAAAGTTCGCTAAATATGGCCAGCCACAGTTAGACAATTTTATAGTTTTTGCAAGGATGGGTTTCATGCCTCATATTTTTGCTATCATTATCTCTTCTAGATCAATAATATTTTAGAGAGCTTCTCACTATCCTGAATTCCAATATTTCTATCTACACAATACTAACCTAAACTACAATACAGGTTGTATGATTTTGGTCTTTGATAATTTCTGATTAGTTTGATGGTGTCTCACTGTCTGAATATATACTTATATTAGAAAAAAATAGCTTTTGGTCTTTGGTGAATGATTGTCTGTTTTTATGATCTTTAATAATTAGGATAATTTATAAATATTTTCTTGTTTGCTATTATCTCCATTTTGCAGAACATTGTTACTCAATTGCTGTTGCTTGCTTTTTAACCCTTTATCATTTGAACTGGCCATTTCCTTCCCAGAATGTTTTCCGTTTTATGTTCAAGCAAGCCACATCTGACCTCTCACATCTACCTAACAATGTCATTCAAAACATAAGCAATCACATCATTGAAATCTCAAAGCTACAAGATAATGCATGATTAATTCAAATCATTGTGAATGACTATGTATTACATTCGACAGAGTAATCTAAATGCTAAACGATTAAAAATAACAAAAAAAAACAAAAAACTCTCTGTGGGTGAATTGCTATGTCCTTTATTGTTTGAGATGATCTAGTAGTACATGCATATTGTCCAGTATAAGCAGCTAGTACTCTGTTATGAGCTCCAACTCCTTATGTGTAGGTATTCAGTGATTATTATTAGTACGACACACCTTTCAAGTAAATAGTTAATTTTCTAGTCAAATTGTCACCATATTTGACATTTAAAGTCCACTGATATTTTCATAATTGTTTTCTGCTAGGATTAGCTTTCAAAGCTCAGACCTTGTGCTACATACTTTTTGATTTAAAAAAAATGAATATATATGATATACATATACACACTCACATATACACACTCACATGTACACAGGTGTATATATGAATATGTGAGAGAGAGGTTATTTTTTTATTTATATAAAAAAAAAAAAAAAAAAATAAAAAAAAAAAATAAAAAAAATAAGTAATAGAATTGGTAAAAATAGGAGGGAGAAAGGAAGGCAGGAACAAGAAAGACCCAGTTAGATTATGTGTCTGAAGATGGTGAACTGGGCAGATGGAGCCTCTGTGGTGTGATGCCTCGGAAGAGATGGTGAGAAAGAGGAAATGATGAATAGCAACGGCGTAGCTGGAACGGGAGTG
>NC_142946.1:52378315-52440815 GCF_046866305.1 Octopus bimaculoides
AGCATAAATAGGAATATATTATTCAATGTCCTCATTTTTAGTGTGTGATTTGACAGCGGGTTGGCTGCTGTTTCTAGCATGCCAAGTGACCACAAAATAGGTTTCCTCTCTGGCTTTTGGTATGTCTGTTGGTCGATGGTATTTGGACAAGTAGTATTTAGTGATGGCATTAGTACCTGAAAATCTTGTGACTGTCTGCTGCTGTGTACTTTTCAGATGACCCCAGACTGGTGAGGGAGTGGCTAAGGAGGGAGAATGAGTGAGAGTGAGGAATATAGAACAAATGAAGCCCGAGTAAGAGAGAGAGAAAGGAGGGGTGTGGTTTGGTGGGGGAGTGGGGGGAGACTGGGAAATAGAATGTGTGTGTGTTGTGAGTGAGGAGGAGGTTGATCTAGAGAGAGTAAAAAATTGAAGCTGGGTGATGGGGAGATGAAAATCAAATGCAGGGAAGAGATTGGGAAGGAAAGAGGAAAGAAAGACAAAAACAGAGATTGAAAGAAATGGAGAAGATTTGCTGGAATGTTTAAGAATGGAATGAGAAGGAGAGAGAGAGAGAGAGAGAGAGAGAGAGAGAGAAGTGAGGTGAGAAAGAGAGGGTGAGAGAGAATGTAGATTGATTGACAGGGAGGGAGGGAGTGAGAGAGAAAGGAAAGATGGGAGAGCAGATTTGCAAAGAATAGAGAGAGAGAGAGAGAGAGAGAGAGAGAAGATAAAAGAGAATGTAGTGTGTGAGAGAGGGAGAGAGAGAGAGAGAAGTAGACTGTGAAAATGAAGATGAGAGAGAATGTAGATTGACCAGAGAGTGAGGGAGTGAGAGAAGTAGACTGAGAAAGACAGGTAAGAATGAATGTGGATTGACATGGGGAGGGGGGGGAGAAAATGAGTTACAAAGAAGAGATGTGAGAGCAGATTTGCGAAGAATGAATGAGAAGAGAGAGAGAGAGAGAGATAAAGAAGAAAAGAGAGAGAGAGAGAAAGAAGAAAAGAGAGAGCGTATTTGCAAAGAATGAATGAGAAGAGAGAGAGAGAGAGAGATAAAGAAGAAAAGAGAGAGAGAGAGAAAGAAGAAAAGAGAGAGCGTATTTGCAAAGAATGAATGAAAGAGAATGTAGGTTGCCAAAGAGTGTCAGAAAGAGAAAGAGAGAGATTGGTAGATTGACTGAGAGAGAGAGAGAGAGAGAGAGAGAGAGAGTAAATGGATTTTAAAAGAATGAAGGAAGTAGGAAGTGATGTTGATTGACAAAAAGCCTGAATGATAAAGAGACAAAAGAGAAGTTGGTTGACTTAGGAGAGAGAGGGGGGGGGAAGAAAGAGATGTTTGTGGGTGGGGGAAGTGGAAGAGAGAGAGAACTAATCATGTAGCAGTTGTGTATGTATATTTTCTTTATTCATATCTATTCATCCATGATGTAATCTAACTTAGGCTTGTTTTAATTGATTTCTCCTTTTGAGCATTTAGAGCAATTTTTATCTATTTAAATATTATTATTATTGTATTTCACCCGTCACTATGTTCTGAGTTCAAATTCCGCCGAGGTCGACTTTGCCTTTCACCCTTTCAGGGTCGATTAAATAAGTATCAGTTACGCACTGGGGTCGATGTAATCAACTTAATCTCCTCTCCCAAGAGGTGGGCACTTTGTCTTGCAAGTTACTTGGTGACCCCCTGCTCTTGTAAGTGTATTTAGTATATGGAAACTGCATGGAAGCCCATGAGATTGAATGATACTGCCAAGGTGTCAAAACCATAGTGACATCTGTTAGGCAGCTGATGATAGGGATATGTTTGTTTGTGAATCTTTTATATCTTGGGATTTCATTATTCTGAGTTGTCCTTCATTCTCAGAAGGTTGAACTTGTTAAACGGTTCATGATTTATGGTGGTTTTATTTGTATTATTATCATATATATTCATATTGCATGATTGTCTTCATTGGTAATACTTAGATTTCTGGTTTTGAGAAGTCCTGTGGCACACATATACACACATCAAAAGGGGCAGCGTAGGTCACATCTACTTAGGTTTGAGAGCTGTGTGGCCTCATACATCCATGAGATGTTTTTCTCTGTCCCTTGCTATACAGTGTGGCATGAGAAAAGTGTATATATTTAGAGATATGTATGTGTCCACTGCTTGACAATCGGTGTTTGGTTTGTTTACATACCCATGACTTAGCAATTTTGCAAACACACATACACACACACACACACACACACATATCTATATATATATATATATATATATATATATATATATATATATATACACAAATATATATATACGACGGGCTTCTTTCAGTTTCCGTCTACCAAATCCACTCACAAGGCTTTGGTCGGCCCGAGGCTATAGTGGAAGACACTTGCCCAAGGTGCCACGCAGTGGGACTGAACCGGAAACATGTGGTTGGTAAGCAAGCTACTTACCACACAGCCACTTAGAACTATATTATTCAGTGTGTGCCTTCTTTAAGACAGAAGGGTGTGATTTGGCCAATGTGCCTACAGTTATAGCTTCCCTCTCTCTCTCTCTCTAATTTATTTAGTTTCTTTTCTATAAATCCTTTTGTTCGTCTATAATTAATATGCTATCAATGAATTCTATATAATATTTCTTATGAGTGGTTTCAACTAATCTTACGGTTTATAACCATGGAGTATTGGAAGTTTCTGACCTTTACACTAATAAGGCATTCAGTAACGTCTGTTTGCTTCCTCTCTTCATCAACAACAACAACAACAACAACTTCTTTCTCCTTTATTTTACATGTTTAGTGTATCCTTTACTATCGGCAAACACCGATGGGCTATTTTTGTATCTTTGTGGTGTTTTCCTTGTGATATAATAATAGAATAAAATAATAGAATGTAGCAGAGTAAAAACTAAAAATATAAACTAGAACAATATTGATCAGTTGTGACCTTATAGTGTGTGTGTGTGTGTGTGTTTTTGGACATATATGTAACTTAAGAAGTAGTGTGTGCTACACAAGGAATAAGAAAGTGTTGTAGAGTCAAGGTCTGCGTATATTTTAAGAGATATATAGTTGTGTATGTGAGAGAGTGTGTGTACTTCAACAGGTGTCTGTTTTGTATGTGTAAGTATTTTAATAGGTGTACGCGTGTGTTTATCAACAGGTGTGTGTTTATGTTTTAACAGGTGTATGTTTGTGTGTGTGTGTGTGTGTGTGTGTATGTGTGTGTTTTAACAGGTGTATGTTTATGTATTTTAACAAGTGTTTGTTTGTGTATGTAAGAGATTGTGTTGCATGGATGGGCGGGGCGGGGGCGGGGGATATTATTTGACAGGTTGTGCGAGTGCTTAGATGTGCAGAGAGAGAATTTGTGTATTTGTTTACATCATTTAACAGGTGTGTGTTTATTCAGAGACAAAATGTAAGCATATAATTTCACAGATGTATATTTGTATATGAAAGAGAGCAGATTTGTAAAGAATGAATGAGTAGGAACGTAGATTGAGAGAGAGAGAGAGAGAGAGAGAGAGAGAGAGATGGAGGAGAGGTATTTGTAACTTGACAAGTTTGTGTGTGTGTGTGTGTGTGTGTATATATATTGTGTATATAATTAGGTGTGTGTTGAAAGAGGTATGGATAATTTGTAATGAATGTGTTAGTCTACATTTGTTCTACATAGACATATTATACCTTTTTGGAATCAGGATGATCCCAGGATTGAAAATCTGCTCTTTATTTGGTTCTTGAACATTCAGTATTGGAATCAGGTCTGGATGAAGATTTGTTTATATGCTAACAGTTGATAATTCAAATTCTAAAAGAACTCAAAAAAATTGTTAACTTACATGTTTTTCATTTAAACTAAATTTAAAATAATACCATATTAGTAGGGTACCAATAAATGCTTTATTATTATTATTGTTCTCTTTAGTTTTGGGCTGCAAGCCTAATTAGCCCTCTGCTGGAGCTAGCTTAAAAATCCACATGGAGTGAAGCTTTTTAAGCCAGTAAGTAAATAAAGGTTTTATTTCAGAATAGGAAAATATTCTCTCTACTTACATCATCATCATCATCATCATCGTTTAACGTCTGCTTTCCATGCTAGCATGGGTTGGACAATTTGACTGAGGACTGGTGAACCAGATGGCTACACCAAGCTCCAATCTGATT
Source organism: Octopus bimaculoides (assembly GCF_046866305.1). NCBI lineage: Eukaryota > Metazoa > Mollusca > Cephalopoda > Octopoda > Octopodidae > Octopus > Octopus bimaculoides. The sequence continues at coordinate 52,382,458 of NC_142946.1, forward strand.
TGGCAGAGTTTCTACAGCTGGATGCCCTTCCTAACACCAACCATTCTGAGAGTGTAGTGGGTGCTTTTACATGCCACCGGCATGAAGGCCAGTCAGGCGGTACTGGCAACGGCCACACTCGAAATGGTGTATTTTACGTGCCACCTGCACAGGAGCCAGTCCAGCAGTACTGGCAACAATCTCGCTCGAATGTCTTTTCACGTGCCAGACAGCTGGTGCTCTGGCAACGATCACGCTTGGACGGTGCTCTTAGTGCTCCACTGGTACAGGTGCCATCACGAAGTCAAATTGACTGTGACAAGACAAGACAGATTGACAAGATAAAATTATGAAAAACGATAAAAAGGACTTTAATTTCAACAAAAAGTGTTACTCCAACAGACAGTGAATTATTATTAAACAAAAGAATGCGACTGCATTTATTTTACTTATGTCTGAAATAGACAAACAGGTTTTATTTTGATTAAATACAAAGCTCTATTATATTTTAGGCCAAGGGTAAAAGTGGTGTTATGGTGTTAATTAGTTGTGTACTTTAGTTGAAGTGAGTGAAAATCCAGTTTAACAGAATTGAGGCAGTGTTAAATTAAAACAATTATCTTTTTTATATCTCTTACTTGTTTCAGTCGTTAGATTGTGGCCTTGTTGGAGCATTGCCTTAAAGAATTTTTAGTCTGGTGAATCAACATCAGTACTTATTTTTGTTAAGCCTGGTACCTATTCTATTGGTCTCTTTTGCCGAACTGCTAAGTCACAGGGATGTAAATACACTAACACTGGTTGTTAAGCAGTAGTGAGAAACAAACTCAGACACATGCACACACACAAGTATAAAATCCAAAGATCTATGTGAAAGAAGTTTTAAGCTTTGAGCAGTTCATGGTAGGTATATAAAAAAAAACAATGTTCAGGAACAATGATAATCTATTGGCATCGAAAGTTGTAGGTTTTTCCCATATTGAACTTCGATAAGCTGAATATATCATCATCATCATCATCTAACGTCCGCTTTAAACGACGACGACGATGATGATATATATATATATATGTATATATATATATATATATATATTATGTATGTATGAATATGAGTGGTTTCTTTCCATTTACCAAATCCAGCCACAAGGCTTTGGTTGGCCTGAGGCTATAGTAAAAGACACTCAGCCAAGGTGCTCTGCAGTTGGACTGAACCTGGAACCATGTGGTTGGTAAGCAAGCTTCTTAGCACACAGCCATGCCTGCGCCTACATGTAGGTGATGTATCATATTTAATATACACCATTGATAAGTTAGTTATTGCATTTTTGCTCTTGAAATAGCATCTCTTATGGATATGCTGTGTTAACACTCTAAAAATTGGAGGGAGATGGAAATCATCTCAGCTGCAGCCATTGAGAATTCCTGGTGCATTTCAACCTTTTTGATCTTTTTCAACATGTGCTTAGAAGGGATGTTATCTCAGGATGAAAACTGCAGTAACTGGCTATTCAATGGTTTATATACATTAAGTATGATATACCGTTGACTATTTTAACTTAAAATTGCTTCAATTGTGTTTACTGGATTTTATTCAGTTAGGCAGCTATTTGCAACATCAGTGTATGTTTTCAATGTTTTCTTTATCAGAGGTAACAAATCCTTGTCTAAGTATGTGTGTGTGTTAGTGTCTCTGTCTTGACATGATGTGATAGTCGTAAACGAGTGTCACTGTTGTGGAAGTGGTATCGCTTGTTTCTATTCTTCCATGAAAACATGCCTGGCTTTGGAGAAATATCACCTCACTTGGAAACAGATGTGTGGGCAACTGGAACAGCATCCAGCTGTAGAAAATCTGCTGAGTTGACAGATCTTTCAAAATCCCAAGGTCTGTTGGGGACCTCATTTAAATAAAAGGGATCTTTGGCTGTTCAAAGGTTGGTAACCACTACAGTCAGGTGTTATTTGAGGGAGTTTTAGTTGCTATTTCTAGCAGAATGAACGACCATTTAAAGGCTCCATCATCAGTTCAGCGAAAGTAGTTGGTTGTGTTGTTTCAGTGAAGTTATTGTTTGTCATTTTTTGTTATTTCTTTCTTTTAATCTTTTTATTTAAATGAAATTACAATAGTAGGAAGAACAGAATCCCCCACTCCCCCCTTCTCTCTCACCATTGTTTTATTCATTTTTATTTATTTGTTTTTATTTATTTATTTATTTATTTAGAAATTTGTTGCTCATTCAGATTCAACAATAGATTATTGATTAGTTATGTTTTGTTTTTTATTATTATTTTTTTTTTCCATTTTGATGCCTCTTCCTCCCTCTCTCCCCTCCACTGCACTTTTCCTTAAATTTTAAGTCCTAAAATAAGTTCCACTGGTTGCTTGTCCTAAAAATTAAACTAGGTCAGCACCATCACCCATCACTGTACTACTGTCATCAGCCACCACCACCACCCTACTGCTGGCATTAGCACCACCACCACACTACTGTTACCACCACCACCACCACTGCCACCACCATCATACTGCCAGCATCAACATCACTACCACCACCACCAGCTTCATTTTCACACTGTCATCACCACCAACTTCGCCACTACCACCATATTTACTGTCATCACTGTCACACTGCCGACGTTACCACCACCACCACCACCACCACCATTCTGCCATCATCATCATCTGCGTCAGTGGCTCTCAACCAGGGTCCATATTTTTGTCCATATTTTTGTGGGGGGTCCATGCAGGAAAATAGTAAATTGAGGATCCTCAATAGTATTTTAAGGACTCTTGAAAATATTTAGCTTTAGATGTGTGTTTTGGTATTGTATTGCAAGAAAGGGTCAGGCTTCCTTCTCTAACATTATACGTAGTTTAACCAAAAGGAATTTGGAAAGAAATATCTATAAATTTAGTTCTTAAACAGGGAATAGCTAGGGGCGGGGGCACCAGAATAAAATAGTAATCAAAGGGGTCCATAGATAAAAAAATGGTCAGGGAACCCCTGACCTGTGTCCTACTACTGTCCTCATCATCATCACCATATTATCATCATCACTATCTTCACACCTATCACCACCACCACCACCATCATACATACTATTCTCACCATCACCACCATACTACCGTCATCACTATTACCACCCCCACCATCACATTACTATCACCATCACCACCACCACCACCACCATATTGCCATCATCATCACCATCAATATCAACACCATCGTACAACTGCCATCATCATCATACTATCAGCATCATCACTACTATGACTACCACCATCATACTACTGCCTTTACCATTACTACTAATTCCCTACTAATCATCATCTGTCACCACTATCATCATCACCACCACCATCATCACAGTTCTATCCTTATCACCATCACCATCACCATCACCATCATCATCATGACCTCTGTTATCACCATGATCTATACCACCACCTCCACCACTATCATTATTACTGACACTACTACTACTACTACTGTTGGTACTGCTATCATCACCATCATCACTATTGCTCTGATCGTTACCACCATCATGACTACTACCATAACCATTATCTGTACTATTATAAGTATTACCACCACCACCGCCACCACTGCCGTTATCATCATCACAACTATCTCTGCTGGTATTTCTACGACTATGACTACTGCTGCTGTTCTTCCATTATCATCATCAACCATTGTCTTAACATATCACTGTGCCTGACAAGCTGTACTGATTTTTAAAAAAATTAAAATCCAGCAACATTTAAAAACTTAGCGAATGTATTTTGTCTACCGGGCTATGTTGAATTGGAACAGTGAGTTTCATGGAAAGATGACTGCCCACCCTGTTTACAACCATGTTATGTAATAGCATTAGACTAAGATGTATAATGTTATGTCATGCTATATAACAATGGCTTAGTGGTTAGGGTAGGCAGTTTCTCTTATCATCATTGTTGTTTAACGTCCGCTTTCCATGCTAGCATGGGTTGGACGATTTGACTGAGGACTGGCACCAGGCTCCAATCTGATCTGGCAGAGTTTCTACAGCTGGATGCCCTTCCTAATGCCAACGACTCTGAGAGTGTAGTGAGTGCTTTTACATGCCACAGACACGAGGGCCAGTCACACGGTACTGGCGACAGCCACGCTCAGAAAGGTGTTTTTTTTACGTGCCACCTGCATGGGAGCCAGTTCAGCGGCACTGCCTTGTTGCATTTAAAAAAAATTTTTTTATTTCCTTGACTATGAAGACCGATCTTTGGTTTTGGTGCCATAGCTGTAGACCCACAATTCATCAGCTGCCACAACAGTTTTCATAATGTTTTCATCTTCCTCAACACAGTCAATTAGATCCTGCTCAGCTGAAGCCTAATCTTCTTTTTTGAGGTGACCACACTCTACACAATTTACTCCCAAGCATTGCTAATAAAACAACAGAAGTGAGCGAGAATGTCATAACTTTGTATGCATGCACAACAGAGTTCAATATCAATCTGTGCCAAGCAGCCCCACTCTGTGTACTTCAGCTCTGTTACCATAGCAACAGTCTCAGTACTGTTTTGATCAAACCTCGTATTGAGTACAAAGTGGTTCTTTATTTGGTTTTACCCAATGTGCTGGATATGCAGTGTACAGTGTACATGGTTTTATAGCATAGGATATATCAATATCTAATGTGCTGTATATGCTATGTATAGCATGATTCTGTATGTAATCTTGTAGCATATAACACATCCAATGTATTGGATACACAATGTACAGCAAAATTCTGTACTTGGCCTCAGAGCATGGAATATCTCTAATGTACAGGCTACATTATATACAGCATGATTCCATATTTGACCTTGTAGCATGGAATATATCATGTGTTGGGTATATTAGATGGTGTGATTCCATACTTGGCCTTGTAGCATAGAATATATCCAATGTATTGGATACGCAATGTACAGTGTGATTCTGTACTTGGGCTTATAGCATGGAATCTATCTAATGTACAGGATATCTTACATCCAACACGATTCCATATTTGACCTTGTAGCATGGAATATATCATGTGCTGGATATATTATGTGGTGTGGTTCCATATTTGACCTTCTTGTAACATGCAATATATCATGTGCTGGATATATTATGTGGTGTGGTTCCATATTTGACATTGTAACATGGAATATATCATGTGCTGGATATATTATGTGGTGTGGTTCCATATTTGACCTTGTAGCATGGAATATATCCAATGTGCTTAAGAGGCTATATACAACATAATTCCATATTTGGCCTTGTAGCATAGAATATATCAAATATGCTGGAGATAGATGCTGTGAGTCATAAAAACAAACTGATTGATTGATTGTCTATAGATCATGGAGGTCAGTTCTTACAGAACTAACCAGGCGCTATTTAGTATTGATTAAATTTTTTTTTTTTTTTTTTCTACTACTAGACATCAGAACTGTGATCCCCTTTAGTATATTAGTCTGCCAACCCATCTCATTGCATCTCTTCAATAGTTTGAAGGAATAAAATGCAAAAATTGAAATCAGTGAACTGTGAAGTTGGAAGTAAGGAAAACTAAAACTAAAATTCTGTTTGATACATTATTTAATCCCTTTCTCTTCAGCATTAGTTTTTCTATTCTGACCGTTCAATAGTTGCATTTGTTAATGTTTGTCTGTTGCCAAGTCCATCACAGAAGAGTCAGTTATGTGAAATTTGCATTGCAATCCTTCATTTGTTTCTGTCATTAGACAGTGGCCATGCTGGGGCACTGGTTTGAAGAATTTTTAGTCGAATGAATTGACCTCGGTACTTTTTTTTTCCATTTTTTATTTTTAAAGCCTGGGTACCTATTCTATTGATCCCTTTTGCTGAACTGCTAAGTTATGGGGACATAAATACACCAACACTGGTTTTCAAATGGTGCAGTGAGGAACAAAGACATACACACAAGGACTATTCAATTTTTTTTCTCCGTGTTTTTCTCCTTGTTTTCTCCGTATTCTTTCTGTTGAAGAGCGTAGCTCGAAATGTTAAAGACTTTCTGTATTCCCAAGCGTCAAACTAATACATCCTTTTGTTGTTTACACCACCTGTCCTCGTCTGTTGTTGTTTTTTTTCGTACATTCTCCCATATATATATATATAGGTGTATGAGTGGCTGTGTGGTAAGAAGCTTGCTTCCCAACCACATGGTTCCAGGTTCAGTCCCACTGCATGGCACCTTGGGTAGGTGTCTTCTTCTATAGCCTAAGGGCAACCAAATCCTTGTGGGTGGATTTGGTAGGCGGAAACTGAAAGAAGCCCGTCATATATATATATGTGTATGTATGAGTTTGTCTGTGTTTGTCCCCCCACTATCACTTGACAACTGATGTTGGTATGTTTACGTCCTCTGTAACTTAGTGGTTTGGCAAAAAGAGACCGATAGAATAAGTGCTAGGCTTACAAAGAATAAATCCCGGGGTTGATTTGCTTGACTAAAGGTGGTGCTCCAGCATGGCCGCAGTCAAATGACTGAAACAAGTAAAAGAGTATATATATATACATATATATATATATATATATATATATATACACACACACACACACACACACACACACACACACACACACACACACACACACACACACACACACACACACACACACACACACACACACACACACACACACACACACACACACACACACACACACACACACACAAACACACACACACACACACACACACTATGGGCTTCCACAGAACTTCTCTCTACCAAAATCATCTACATGGCATTGATCAACCCAGGGTGCCATGCAATGGGACTGAACCCAAAACTTTAGTTGCAAAGTGACCTTCTTAACCACATGTATAATAGATTAAGAAAGGAGACGAGAAGGCAGATGTGCATTGGAGATATCAGACATGTATTTTCTGAGTGACTTTAGCACTGATGCAAACATGATGGTGTACATAGATGACACCTGCTGGTTGGGTGGAAGCGCAAAATGTGTTGTGTGCTGATAATTAAAGATATGATTAGCAGATGAAAAGTATGGGAGACAGCAGAAGTGGGTAGTGATCAGATGTAAAGGTGATAAGTTTTCACAGATAAGACATCACGAGATCATAAGTGTCTTATCCGAAAGCATGCCATTACGAGGTAAAATAGGTGTTAAACCTGTTTGATATCAACTTGCTTTTGACTGCCTTTGGTCCCGTGACTCAAGCTTCCTGTTTTAAAGGGATCTGAATTAAAACATTCCATCAATATTTCGGATTCTCTTCAAAACACTAGCTTAATATTGATTTCAAATTTTGGCACAAGACCAGCAAGTTCGGGGAAATGGGTTAAGTTAGTTACATTTCTACCTCTAGGAATAATTTCTTAGACAGGCACAGTACCAGACATTTGGTGGAGGTAGTTAGTTGATAAAATCAAATGCCGTACATAAAATCAAATGTCGCACATTAAAATGGTGATGATGGATGAAAGGCAAAGTTGACCTTGGTGGGTTTGAACTCGGAACAGGAACAGCTGGAGCAAATACCACAAGGTATTTAGTATAGTACTCTAGCGATTCTGCCAACCCACTATTTTTGTTTCCATCTGCCAAATCCACTAACAAGGCTCTGGTCAGTCCAGGGCTATAGTAGCAGGCACCCAAGGTGCCACACTGTGGGATTGAAACCGAAACCATATGGTTGGGAAGCAGCCACACAACCATCTCGAAATTAACCACACTGCCACACTTGCACCCACAAATTATCAGGTATGTAATAAACTCATATGTATGTAACAATATTCTTTCTGAAAACCCCAACAGATAAAAGGAAATGCATATGGTTCTAGTGTAAAGCAAATGGTTCTTGTTAGAAAAAAAAATCAATAGATCGTCTTATAATCTAATTTATATTTCAATATTTCTTTTGCAGAAATTCAAGACGTTATCATTGATCACCTGAAGCAGTTCTATGGAGAAACTGCAAGTATTGGATTCAGTTCACCGTGGGGAAAATTTCCAGAACTTCGGACACAGGACCTCAACCTCTGCCTGTATCGGGTCCTGGACTTCCGAAACAGGAATGATATACCAGACATCACTTCTATGTACCATGACAGTAATCAGCCCCCTTATAGGTAAGTTGCCAGGTGAAGTGCTTAGCGGTATTTCGTCTGCCGTTATGTTCTGAGTTCAAATTCCACAGAGGTCGACTTTGCCTTTCATCCTTTCGGGGTTGATAAATTAAGTCCCAGTTACGCACTGGGGTTGATGTAATCGACTTAATCCCTTTGTCTGTCTTTGTTTGTCCCCTCTATGTTTAGCCTCTTGTGGACAGTTCAAACAGGACAGCAAAGTATCAATTCCTTTCATTGAGAGAGAGAGAGAGAGATTTTTTTGTTTCCATCCTGCTGACAAGGATCTTGATACGTTTTGTTATAAACAAACACCGAGTTGATTCGGGTTGTGTAAGAGAAAGACCGAAGAGTTTTGCTGATCTCCTGTAGATGTAACAAATTTCCATCTAATAAATCGACAAATATAAACAAGAGAACAGATGCTGAACAACATGTTTTATCCTAACTAAAACAATATTCTTGACTTCAGATTAGCATATGTTTACATAGCATTTTCTATCTTACATTTTTAATCTTTTTTATATAATATCATTTTCTATTGATATAATTACCAAACAATTTTATCTGTCTTGTTTCGTCAAGGATGACTGTAAATATGTCTTTATAAGCCTTAGTTTACTAAAGCTTCTCTATCCATGGCAACAGTTATAGCTATTGTAAACATTACTGTTAATGCGTCTTGTGCACATGGCATGACATCCATAGCTTATTACTGTCGATAAATCTTGTGGCTTCTGTCAGAAGCTTTACATCTCCAGGAAATAATTCTTTTTGCGCTATCAAGTTCAGTCAAAAGATCACATCTGTTAATATTGCAATATTCTTGGTAACGTAACTTATCCTGTAAACCTTGACATGCCAATCTCAGTTTATTTATATCTTGCAAATTTTTAAAGTTTTTCAAAAATTCTAACACCTTGTAGAAATGCTGTAAAACTTCAAATCTTCCTCAAGCATTACGAGGAATTTATGATTAGTTTTTTTTTTTTTTAGTCTTCTTTGAAGATTATTGGTATTTTAAATCTCAGTGCACTCATTTTCAAACTGCCTCACCCTGAAGTTTTTTGTTTTTATTGATACATTCTTTTACTTTCAAAAATAGTTTTCTACATCTAGACTCAGGTATGGCTGTGTGGTTAAGAAGCTTGCTTTGTAATGATGTAGCTTCAGGTTCAGTCCTACTGCACAGCACCTTGAGCAAGTGTCTTCTACTGTAGCCCTTCACTGACCAATGCCTTGTGAGGGAATTTGGTAGACATGTCGAAGCCCATTGTGTGTGTATCTTTGTGTCAGTTTGTTTTTATCCCTGTAACTTAGTGGTTCAGCCAAAGAGACCAATGGAATAAGCATCAAACTTGACAAAATAAGTCCTAGAGTCAATTTGACTGAACTTTAACCCATTACCTCCCATAATTCTATTAACTGGAATTTTTTTATGAAACTTTGATTTCTAGCATAAAACAGCCTTAGAAACATGCTGGAATGATCAAAATAACATTTCAAAATAACATTTTAAATAGAAATAAGCAAGATATTGGGTGAAAAATTAGCAAACCTCATTTGAATATCAGAGAAATATACCTAGTAGATGTAGCAAAAAGGTTAGATATGTGTAAATATTGACAGATAATTACGAAATTTGTAATTTTTAAGTGATCTATGTCAGAGGTCTTGCAATGAACTTTCAAGAATGCTTGTTTCAAATCCTGAAATCATTGGAATCTAAAAATGCTCGTTTCAAATCCTGGAAATATAAGGAATCCAAGAAGCTCTTTATGAACTTTCAAAAATGCTTGTTTCCTATCCTGCGATGAAGCAGAAACTTTTCTGTCCCAAATACAAGATTACAACTTCTTAGTGATGATGAATGTTTGGTTATGATATTTTAGGCAGAGTGGATGTTGTAAGCAAAACTAAGTAGATTGCCTTTGTGGAACTGTTCACCAAAATTCTATTATGGAATACAGTCACTAATTAATTAAATCAATATTCTGCAAATGGATATGAAAGAGTACTAGCATTAGCAAAGGTATTGGCTACAGAATTAGATCTTTTTATCTGGACTGCAACCAAGCTGGAGCACTGCCTTAACCCATGTTGTGTGCCATGCAGTGGGACTGAACCCAGAACCATGAGGTTGGGAAGCAAGCTTCTTACCACAAAGCCACTCCTGCGCCTAATAAATATTGTTTTAATTCACCAAACAAAACCGTCTCCTAGAAAGGTGAAAGGATTGTTGACAAATTTTCACCCACCTGTCAGATACTTGCAATGAGTGGATGACAATGAAGCAATAGTTAGTGATGTACCACCCTGGTGTCTGATTACACTTAGGCAGAACAAGACAATCAAAAACATGCTTTATATCCTGTATGCCAGTTTACTTGACCAAAATAAAAATAACTATACAGTTGAACTGAAAGAAGATAGTTGAAATACAACACTCCAATAAGATACTATAAGCTATGAAACTAAAAGTCAGATAATTTTACAGTGTTCAGTCGAAAAATTTTCTCAGTTGAGTTAACTAGTTTCTTTCATCTGTAGTTATAATGCAGCTAAATTGCTTTCTTTATTGTTTTCATTTTTTTTTTAATGATTAAAAAGTTTTTCTTTTCTTAACTACATGTTTGTCACTTTAAGCAAGTGTGTTCTGCTATAGCACTGGGCCAATAAAAACCTTGTGAGTGGATTTGGGAGATGGAAACTGAAAGAAACCCATAGTATATGTGTATGTACATACATTTGTGTGTGTGTGTCCTCTTGTCTTGACAGTGTGTGATAGTTGTAAACGAGCATCACTGTTATACAAGCATTGTTCATTTTCAATCTATTCTGTGAAAACATGTCTGACCATGGGTAGATATTATCTTGCTTGAAGGTTGGCAACAGGAAGGGAATGTGACCTTATAAAATCTGCCTCAATAAACTCCATTTGACCCATGCAAGCATAGAAAAATGGGCATTAAAACAATGAAGATGATTTACTTTATTCTCTCTGTCTACAACTTAAGATGTTTTAATGTTATTCTACTTTTTTCTGTTTTAGGTGTCATGAAGTGTCCATTTATGACCTCTTCTCACCAGTTCAACACAATCTCACACAAATCACCTTAGTCGAGAGTGATGTCCATGAGCAACGATTGCTCTGCTGGAAGTTATTATACGACTGGTCCACAAAGACAATGGTGTCGTCTCCTTTCTATGTGAACAAGTTCACCATCATTATTTATGTAGACTGTCTCCAAGTATCAACATTGTCGGATATAAAACCTTCAGAGGCAAGAGAGAGGTTGGTTTCATTAGTGAATATTTTGTTCAATCCGTTGATCCAAGAGAAGAAATGCAGCTGCAAGGATATCTGCGATTGGCTGGTTTCCATCCAAAATGATGTACTTGTTATTCTTGATAACTTTGATTATGTAAATGATTCCGGTAAAGAAGACCTCCGTGGTATTCTCAGTTCTCTGTGTTTACCTGAGGCACAGCTGCTAATATCTTGCCGTCCAAGATTCGCCAATCGACAACTCTGTGATCAAATGTTTCTTAATGTTGGACTCCAGTTTCATTGTAGTTTTGTGTTCCTTCAAGAAATGCTGCTGTCAGACTTCTCTGCATTGGAGGTGTCACTTTTGATTCAGAAGGTTCGGAAAGATTTGGTGCTTACTAGAATTCTCCGGAATGTCTATACACTAGTTCTGCTAGCATGGCTTATTATAGACAACCATGCTAAACCAAAGACTAATAGTATTTATCATTTGTACAGAGAACTTACGCAATGTGCCCTTAGTCGGTACTATACCAAATTTCAAATTCTTCCCGAAAGACATTTAATATCTGTAGTTTTGAAGAAATTGTCCACACTGTCTGTAAAAATGTGGAAATCAGAGAGGTCATTCTGTAGCCCTAAAGAAATAGATTCCCATTTCTGGCAGCTCCCCAATACTCATCTTGGTTTCTTTGTTGAGGCCAAACTTCTTCCTTTGCAAAATTCCACATCATATTACATGTTTCCTAGCACAAACTTTTTAGAATATTTTGTGTCTGTTTACATTGCTGAACATACAGACAGGTATGAGAGAGATAATCTTTTAGAGTGGGTATTAAGTCGAGAAATGGGTTTCCTCTGGGTAGTGTTAACTGGTTCCCTTATGTCTTGTTATGATGAGGATGCAGTTCGCTGTTTACTAGATGTCATGGCAAATATGAGTCGGAAGAAATGTGTTGGCATCGGAATCTTTGATAAAATCACAAGGGGCAATGTGCATGACTATGACTTGTGTTTAGAGTGCCTTAGTCAGATCTATTTCCCTTCTTCTCTTATGAATTGTGTTGTGGAACATTTTCCAGATGTTTTAGAGTTCCACATTCAGAGATGCCCACCTCAAGTTCTTGAAAATTTCTGTCGACTTGCAAGGCTCTGTCGATTAAGGATCCGTGGCATCACTCTTCATTTAGATGGCATGGAGGATCAATATTTCTTGTGTATATCCCTGGCACACGCTATAAACCGACTAGAAAATTTGACCACACTACTTATACACTGTGAAAGTGTGTTCAACAGTCAGTACATTGTCGATATTGTATGCGAAATATTTAAAAAGAATAAATATATACGAACTTTGTCCTTTTGTGGGGAAATGAACAGGGCTGGCAATTTCACACCAATAATGTACAAAAAGGTACGATCAGTTTTCACAAGTGACATAGCTTTGCGCATGCTCTGTATAGACAACATTCATAATCGCCATCGTTTAGCATACATTCTTAATGTGTTTCCTCACATTTTCGAGAAAATTGAACTAGCAAGATGCGACTTGGAAAGTGCTACTGAGAATCTTGTAGGTAAAATCAAGTTCTCAAAGAACTTCTCCAGTTTTTCGGTCAGCAACTGTGTTATCAGCGTCACTTCTGTGAATCGTATTTTAGAAGAGCTGCTGAACTGTGAAGGCCTACGCAAGTTGAACCTTAGTCTACTGTCACCACTGCGTAACTTCAGCTGCATTGATATCCGTTCCGGTGCATTTAAAGTTGCAGTTGATGACAGCGCATGTGAAAAAATCAAACAGATGATTCTCAACCTCCCTCAACTAACGGAACTCATCCTTTGTCAAAACCGAATCGGAGACAAGCAGGTGCAGCTCATCCTGCAAGCCATAATCGATACCGGTCGCTTAGAACATCTAGACTTGAGTGGTAATGTTATAGGGGATGCCAGTGGCAGCCTCTTACAGAAGATGATGACTGAGTGTAGCAGTTTGAATGTGTTGTGGCTCTGTTCAAATGACTTCTCTGAGTCAATGAGAAAGCAGTTGCTTCAGACTTCTATAGGATTGGACCAGTTAAAGTTAATTGTTGAAAGAACTTGAATTTTGCGAGATCCGTAATATTCATAAATTGTTATATTCTTGACCAAACATACAAATAACAAAAAAAAAAAAAAAAAAATCAAAAACAAATCAAAAATCAAAAAAGTAGAAAAAATTTGAAGAAATATATATAAAAAAACCCATTACATTGTTATTCATTTTTCATTGTTCAGTGCACAACTTGTGTGCATTGCATGCTCTTTTTTTTTAATGATATAAGCTTGCATTTAGCATTTCTTTTTGCAATTGTTTTTAAAGGAGAAAAAAGATGGCGTACTTTAAAAGGCCACATTGGAATGACAAACAACGAAGAAAAATATATGAGAGAGAGAGAGAGAGAGAGAGAGAGAGACAAGTGTAAAGTTATAATGGGTAAGTGGATTGTTGAGACAGATAGAAAGAAAGTGTTTGATTGTGAGAGAAGGATAAAGATATGAAGAAAGAAAAGCAGAGAGGGACTTAAGGAGACAGAGGTAATGGGAGATGGTGAGAGATGTAAGAAGTCTTCATAAAAAGGGGTTAAGAAAAAAGGGGATGGAGAAAAATAAGAGTTCAAAGAAAGTTAGAAAGGACATAGCAAAAAAAAAAGGATATGTGTGTGTGTGAAAGAAAGAGAAAAAAAGAAATAGTTTTTCATGGGAGACCTGATGGTATGAAAGATATTGAAAGAAAGATAGATAGATAGATAAATAAGAGGAATCTGATTGAGAAAGAAAGGAAATAAGGTGGATGGAAAGATAAATTGGAAGGTCTCCTTGATAGAACAAGGTAGAAAGTTAATAAAATAAAAAGAATGTCTAATAAAAGGACAAGTATTCCAATAGCAGTTTGGTCTTTATGAAACTAAGCCAATGCCAAAAAGAAAAAAAAAAAAGGAAACAAGAAGAAGCCATAGTGAACCAAGCTAACATGGTTTTCGTATGAGGTATTAGTATCTGGGCTGACTGCCAGGCCAGTGTTTGAGATGAAAACTAATTTGAGGTTTTTTTACCCTTGGCAAGTTTCACAACACAAGATCTTCTATGACATCAAATAATGCATACATCTTATATGTATGTGTGTATAGTTGCTTGTTAGAAACTGAAGTATGACGTAGCAAATTATGGCTAACTTGGGAGGGAGGGAATGAAGCAGAGGAGAGAGAGAGAAAGAAGTGTGTTTGTACATGCATGCATGCGAGAAAGGACATTGCTAGATCTTTCATTTCAATGAGTTTGATGAATTGCTCAGATGAGCTGTGGATTTTTTTTTTTGAGCTGTTGAGTCACCTTCCTTACAAAAGTGCTCAATAACTTTGTATACATTAACCTTATATTAAGTGTATGTGTTTTGCAGATATAATTGTATGAACTTTGTAGTAAATGCACTCAATTTAACAATGTGTGTGTATATACACACATGTATACATGAGTACCATTACACTGGACAGTATATTACTGTGTAATATAAACTGTGTGTGCATGTGTATGAGCATGTCAGTTTAATTGCATTTTAGACATCACTTCACCAGTGTCAGATTCTTGGCTCCCAGCTGCTGCCATCTTTTATGACCTTAGCAACCATTTTGATATTCATGTTACACATCGAATACCCACATGAACTATATTCAGCTTCTACATATATTAGCTACCATTTTACTATTTGGGTTATCAGCACTTCAACAGTCAATTGACTTTCGAATCACACACACGTCCTATATTCAGCTTCCTTACCTTAGCAGTTATTTGACATTCAGCCTACATGTTTTTAGCAGTTGACATTCAAAATGTGCATTCACACACACACACACGTGTTTACGTACCTAGTTATTTGATATTCAAATCACAAGCATACACAAATTCAGTTTCTATTTCCTCAGTCATTTGATATTCAAACCAACACACACGTTCTCTCTCTCATTTTCACACACACACACACTTTCAGGTAGTTGATATTCAAATCACACACACACACAAATTCAGTTTCCCCAGTCATTTGATATTCAAACCAACCACCCATTCTCTCTTATTCATACACACACACACACACACTCTCTCTCTCTCTCTTAAGCTCACGTACCTTGATATTCAAATCACACACTCGTACATACATTACATTTACACTTAATGCATTCCACTTCTATACCTTGCAAGTAATTTGATATTCAAGTCTTGTACTCACTCACTCACACATACTCCACAGTGAAACGTGTTTTTATTTTTCTAGGTATTAATTCCATTCGTTAGCCATTTCCTTTTTTTTCATAATACTGATTTTAGTTTTCTCTCTCTTACAACTCAACATGCTTTACTCCACCTTTTCGTTGTCCTTGCTCGTCCTGTGAGTTTTGACAATATTCCACTACCACTCTCCTCCAAATCACTCTCTCTCTCTATCTCATATATTCACACATGTGTATTTATATATATATATATATTTAGGTGTATGTGTGTGTGTACGTATATAAGCATACATGTTTATATATATGTGTGTGTATGTGTATATATATATATAAAAATAAATATATCCTCAGCAAGGCCTCTAATTTCTCAGCATCTGTTCTCTTAAAATAACCATTATCTTCATATCTTCATTTTTTTATTAATTAGTTTGTAATATGAAATTTCTAGAAGATATTCAACTCATGCAAAGAACAAAAATTTTTTTTTTTTTTTTAGAGTAGATAAATTTAAAAAAAAAGAAACTCTCCAAAAAATGCCAGTAGTGATGATAATAATAATAATAATCAAAAAGTCAAAAGAAACACAATTTCTGAAATGTTTTAGTATTGCTATTATTGTATAAGACAGCAATTAGATTCATCCAGTTTTCTGCCTTTAGACTTTCTTATTTGCCTTTATTGATATTATAATGCATCACACCTCATTGCTGCAAGTGTTGAATTTTTTTTTTTACCTTTTCTGTTCAGTATTATCATGGTCCTGTTCATCTTTATCATATTAACAATTGTTCTTCTGTTTACTGACATCATTAACATCTGGTTATGTCCATCATTGCTGTAAGATACCATCAAACGCCTTAGCTCTGCCCACTGTTATATATGAATGTTGTTTTTTTTCTCCCCCCTCCCAATTCTGTTCTGTTCACTGATATCATCATCCTTGGTTTTGTTCATTTTTTTTATCATACAAATGATTTTTTTTCTTGTTCACCGATATCATTAACATGGTTCTGTTCACCATAACTGTATGAACAATTTTTTTCTTTGTCTTATAATATCATTTACACTTAAACTATACTCGTTGTTATATGAATGTCATTTTTCCCTCCTCCTGTTCACTTTTTGTCATTAATTTCATTAACACTTCACTGAAACCACATGGATGTTTTTCTTCTGTTCATTTACAACACTTTAATTCCTCTCTGTGATCGTTAACATCTTACCTCTATTCACTATTGTCATACAAAAGATGTTTCTTCTTCTGATCACCAATATGCCATCAACATCTCAGGTTAGTCTACTTAACTATGAACAGCCTTTTCTTTTTGTTTATTGACCTCAACAGCAGTCTATCTCTGTTCATTGTTATCACTGCAACCACTTAAAATATTTTCCATTCACTAATATCATAGATGCTTTGGCTCAGTTCACTGCTAAAATAATACTAGTTAACATAGTTTTCTGTTCATTGACATCACAACAAGCTTTCACTGTTCACTCTATTAATTCTATATTTTCAAAGCAATTTCGACCGTCTCTCTCCCTCGAGTCTTTATCATAACATTAAAGCCATTTTCTTGTTATAATATAAACACTATAGCTGCATGTGTGATATACTACAGCTATAAATCTTTCACATGCTATCAACAATACAGAAGATATTTTGCTGTTCATTCTCGCTTTTCTGCACAACGAGCACTTTTTGTCTTTGTTTACTGAAAATTGACCGTCCATTTTCATGTAAACAGTTATTTTTCCACTGTTCATCTTGATGCAGTGAAATCAGTAAAATAAAAGAGATGAAAAAAAAAGACAATACCTGACACCAGGATGGACCTGTGGCCTGTCAGTCCAGAAATTCATTGTTTGCTTTTTAGGCAGGGCCACTATCCATCGCTTGCTTCTCAGACCTGTTGTGACTTCACCATATTACTCATTTTTGTTAACTGACTGGACTGGGTTATGTGAAACGAAGTGTTTTGTTCAAGAACACAACACATTATCTGGTCCAGGAATTGAAATCACAATCTTACAATCATGAGCCCAATACCATCGATCTTCTTCCTCATCATCATAATTTGATGTCTGCTTTCCATGCTGGTATGGGTTAGACAGTTTGACTGGAATTGATAAGCCAGAGGGCTGCACCAAGTTCCAGTCTGATTTGGTATGGTTTCTGCAGCTGGATGCCCTTCCTAATGCCAACCACTCCAAGAGTGTAATGGGTGCTTTTTATGTGCCATTTGCACAACACAAGCAATGGCCATGACTATGATCTCACAGGTGCCATTTACGTGGCACTGGAAACGGTCACGATTACAATTTCACTTGGCTTGGCCAAAGGTCTCAGTCTCTTATCACCTCCATGAGAGGGATGAAAGACAAAGTCAACCTCACTGGAATTTGGACTCGGAACCTAAAGACAGAAGAAATGGTGCTAAGCATTTTATCCAGCATAGTAACGACTCTGACAGCTTGCCACCTTATTAATAATAACAATAATAAGGTTGCTCCCCAACCTCATGGTGCCAGGTTCAGTCCCACTGTGTGGAACCTTGGGTCAGTGTCTTCTACCACAACCTTGTAGCAGATTTGGAGATGGAAACAACTGAAACAAGTCCATCATGAATGCATGTGTGTGTTCTTGTCTTGACATCATATGACAGTTGAAAACATATCTGGCCATGGGGAAGTATTACGTTGCTAGGAAACAGGTGAAGGTTGACAACAAGGGCATCTGGCCATAGAAATTCAGACTGATCTCATGCAAGCATGGAAAAGGGACATTAGAAGTATCCTTTCTACTATAGGCACAACAGAATAATTTATAAAAAATATTTTATTTATATAAAAAAAGAAAAAGCCCCACCCAAAGCCCCTCTGGATTACTGCTACATCAGACCAATTTTGCATTGGTTTTCTTGAAGATGCTGGCACAAAAATGTCTTAAATAATACCATCAGATCAGAAAAGACTTCGGGAATGTCGACAAGTCGGTGAGACTTGACATCTCTCCAATTCCAGTCTATCACTACAGCATTGACAGTTTTTAACTTCAATGCACCTGAAAAGAAAAAGAAAATTATTAAGCATCATTGGCTCAGGTGTGGCTGTGTAGTGAGAAGTTTGCTTCCTAATCACATGCTTCTGGGTTCAGTCCTGCTGCATAGCACCTTGGGTGTCCTCTACTATAGCCTTGGGCCAACAAAAGCGTTGTGAGTAGATCTGGTAGATGGAAACTCTTTTGCTCATAACTGCAGCTTTGTCAAGTTTATTCTCCACATCACTGTCTGGAATTCTCATCTTCAGCAATGTTACTGCCCAGGTACATCAACAAGTCATTGATCTCTGGAGTAACTCATAAAATAACAGTAATACTGGGATATCAAATGCCAAAATTAGTGTTTTGACATTTTCAGAGTGATCAATATTTTACTCTATATAACTGCAATACAAATAACTAGTTGCTAATTAGCTGCATCTAATTAGTACAATTGACATGGAAGTAGTGGGGGTGAGCAGAGTTCTGGCATTCATGATTTTTTTTTCTCCTAAAAAATGTGTACAACTGAGACCTAGATTTGATGGAAGCTTATCTCTCACTCTTCTGCAGCTCAGTCTGTCTAGCTGTAGATAAGTACCACACACTGAGCCAACAAAAAGATAAGCACATAGTACAAAGTAAGGTATGAACCACTGACTCTTTGGCCAGTAATAATACTAACAGCAGCAGACTGAACTGCATGAACCAGTGAAGTAGATCCAACATTATTTTCATTTTATGAGAATGGCTCAGCATCTGGTCTTAAAAAATAAAAATTTTAAAATCCTACAAAAAAAAAAAAACAATAATAATGGCTTCAAATTGTGGCACAAGGCCAGCAATTTTAGGGGAAGGGGTAAGTCAGCATCAACGACCCCAAAAGGATAAAAAGCAAAGACTCCTCAGCAAAATTTGGACTCAGAACATAAAGATGGATGAAATGCCATTAAGTGTCTTGTCCGACTGCCAATAATCTGCCAGCTTGTCACTGCCGTTACATCAACAACAACAGTAATAATAAAAATTTAGCCATGTGGTTAAGAAGTTTACTTGACATCTGTGTAGTTTCAGTTTTGGTCCCATTGTGTGGCACCTTGGATAAGTGTCTTCTACTATAGCCAGCCCTAGGCTGACCAATACTATCAGAAGCATGTTGTGTGTGTGTGTTTCTCACTGCTTCACAAGTGGTGTAGGTTTGTAATTTAGCAGTTCAGCAAAAGGAGACCAACAGAATAAGGACTGGGGACAATTTGGACTGACTAAAAAACCCTTCAAGGTTGTGTCCAAGCGTGGCCGCAGTCAAACAAAGGAATGAAATAACAGCATAGCTTGGTGTTATTTTTAATATTTTATAAGAAACAAAAATAAACAATACAACTCACCATTTGTTAGAAGAGCATTGATGCGATTGGGTGTACCCACCCCAATATGGATCACAGTTTTTGATAAAAATTCTGTCTGTTCTTTCAACTGGAAATATATAACATACAACATAAATTATAAAATTGATAAAAACAATATGAGCATATATATATATATACAGCGCAGGAGTGGCTGTGTGGAAATAAGCTGGCTTCCCAACCACATGGTTCTGGGTTTAGTCCCACTGCGTGGTACCTTAGGCAAGTGTCTACTGTAGCTTTGGGCCAACCAAAGCCTTGTGAGTGGATTTGGTAGATGGAAACTGAAAGCAGCCCATAATATAATATGTGTGTCTGTGTTTGTCCCCCCACCATCGCTTGACAACTGATGTTGGTGCGTTTACGTCCCCGTAACTTAGCGGTTCAGCAATAAAGACCGATAAAATAAGTGCTAGGCTTACAAAGAATAAGTCCTGGGGTCGATGTGTTCGACTAAAGGTGGTGCTCCAGGATGGCCACAGTCAAATGACTGAAACAAGTGCAGCCATCTGGTAAAACCAGATGGCTGCACTAGGCTCCAATCTGATCTGGCAAGAGTTTCTACAGCTGGATGCCCTTCCTAACGCCAACCATTCCAAGAGTGTAGTGGGTGCTTTTATGTGCCACTGGCACGAGGGCCAGTCAGGCGGTACTGGCAACGGCCACGCTCAAATGGTGTTTTTTACGTGCCACCTGCACAAGAGCCAGTCCAGCGGCACTGGCAACAACCTTGCTTGAATGTTTTTTTTTAATAGTTAATAATAGTAGACTATATCAAACAGCTATAGAAATAAATCAAACAGACAAACCTTAAAATGTTTAGCGAATAACTTAGCAGTTTTGGTGCCCTCGCCTTTGAATGGAGCAATTTCCCTGGAAGAAATGGAAAGAAACCGATCAAGAAAAATAATTGAATGGCCAACAAAGAAATTCGAAAAGATCATACAAATTTTTTGCCTTTTACTTGTTTCAGACAGTAGCCAGGCTAAGGCACTGCCTTGAAGAATTTTAAGTCAAATGAAACGATCCCAGTGCTAATTCTTTTTGTTTTAAGTCTGGTACTGACTTTATCAGTATCTTTTGTTGAACTGCTAAGTTACAAGGACATAGACACACCAACAGTGATTGCCAGGCAGTAATGAGAGGGACACACGGATACATATATATAAAGAAGCCTGTTGTATAAATCATCACCATTCCAAAGGCTGGAGCAGTTTGAATGGGAAACGATGCCCCACCCACCATATTCACTGGACAATGCCCCAACTGATTATCATTTATTCTGCAGCCTTCAAAATCATTTGGAGGGAAAAAATATGAATTCTGTAGATGAGGTCAGAATAGTTCTGGAAGAGCATTTTTAATCACAGACAAGTGAATTTTAGAAGCGGGGCTTTGCAAGTCTACCAGATAGGTGGAAGAGTATTGTAGAAAATGAAGTAAAGTATATTTAAGATTAAAAAAGAACTTTGTTTATCTTAATTTTGAAAAATAAAAGAAGTATAAAAAAAACAACATAATTTATGGGATGACTCCATATATATATATATATACATGTAGTTGTGTAGTAAGAAGCTTGCTTCTCAACCACATGGTTCCAGGTTCAGTCTCACTGTGTGACATCTTGGGCTAACCGAAGCCTTGTGAGCAGATTTTGAAAATAGAAATTGAAAAATGTTCATTGTGTGTATGTATATGTGTGTGTGTGTGTGTTAGTTTGTTTACATCCTTGTAAGCAGTTTGGCAACAAAGATTGATAGAAAAAAATACTAGTTCAATTTGTTTGACTAAACCCTTCAGTTTAGTTCAATGACTGAAATATATATGTGTGTGTGTGTATACATACATACACATACTTTTGTTGAAACTACCAAAATTTTCACAAACTGTTTGTTACTCAGAGTTTCACATACCCGTTCATCAAACACTTGTGATCATACTGAAATAAAATTGTGATGGTATATGTAACATAATATAATAAAATTCAACAAATTAGTATTTAAATTTGATTGTGTGACTGATTTTCAAAAACATAAAAACAGTTTGTTTTTTTTTATCAGTTAGGTGGGTGTGTGTGTCTATAAATTAATCGTAAAATATAAATATATTATAAGATAAAAAAAAACCTTATGTTAAATGGAGGCAATGTATATCCAAAAAATAATTAATTGATAATAACACAAGGTTTTTTTTGATCTTCTGTCATGGTTTGAAAATCAGTCAGCCAATCAAATATTACATGTACCATCACAATTTTAATTCAGTATGATCACAACTATCCACTGAACGGGAACTTGAAACTGAGCAACAGTTTGTGAAGATTTTTGCAGCTTTAATAAAAGCATATTATTCTACCTTCGGTATCTAAGTATTATTTTTTCCACTCTGTTTTGCATTTATGTGCTTTTTCGTGCACATATATATATACATATATAAACACACACTCACATAAATATACAGACATTCACACACTGATCATACTCAGTTTTGCCAAGTGAAAAGACCATGCTTAAATCAGAAGGTACATCAAGACTGAAATATGTCCATGGCTTTCACCAGTTGCATTTAAAAACCAGATCTGCTCACACACTGCATTTTCTATATTTTCTAAAAGATTCAGTTAATTGACCCTTGTGATATTACCTCCCTTGCCAGTTGGTTTTAGATTTTAAGCACTCCAACCCAAAGGGAAAATTTCATGCATTCCATATGTGTGACCCCCACCATATAAAATGAATACTGTGTCTTTCTCACACTGATAGAGAGGAGACATGTGTGACCTCTGACAATGTTGCTTTGTTGCCATCAAGTTGTCTTCAATACATACTACAGCCACTGGTTTAGCCATGCATAGTGACATCCTCCTCAAGACCTGACTACTTGCTTAGGCTGGTAAAGCCAACGGTTTGCTTTTCCTACCACTTTCAACAGTGAAGCCAAAGTAGAACAAACAGAATTATGTACCTTGCCTAGGAACAGAACACTATGGCTGAAGCAGTAGTGACTGAATAAGGGACAACAGAGTCACCAGTCTAACAAACCTCACAGCCATTCATTGTTATAAGCAATTATCTATCCATTGTCCCCACCCATTATTTCTGAGGGTCTTCTAAGAGTAGATTCCTCAGGCACCTCTTCCATTGGGTCTTATCAGAAGCAACAGTCATCAAACTTTCCAACTGTATTACCCAGCATGACCACCCTTCTTGCTGGATGTTATCCCACCATCTCACTGGTAGTCTACCCCCGAGTCTTTTTCTGGTTGACTTGGTTTGAAGAATCTGTCTGGATTCTTTCCTACGACACTTAACCGCAATGTCTGCAGTACCAGAGCGGTGACCTCTCAATGCAGAGAAGTAGAAACTCAACCCAACCTGAGTTTTTTATGAATTCTACAAATATAATTAATTTGTTGCTACACGAACCCTGGTTGAGAACAACTGAATTGAATAATCATAGAAGGTTAACAATACCTTATCAGTTCAACAGAACGAATGGCTGAACTGGCAATAATCAACACAAGGGGACATCCTGCTTTAAGATCCTTTTTTTTCTTTAGCATTTTTGACCATTTTGGAAGGACAAGCTTCAAATATATGGAAGGTCTCAAAGAATCAGTATTCGAATCAAAGAAGTGGTCTGGAAAGAAAATAGAAAAAATATCAGGTGAAGTTAACAATTTTAAGCTATAAAACAAGAAACAACAACAAATTTTTAACAAAATGATGTATTAGAGGAGAACAGATGTTCAACATGACTGGTTATTCATAGTCTTCAAGAAATATACCATATTTTAATGTGTGTAAGGAATACCCCAATTTTGGGGGCTTAAGATTTGGAAAAAAGAAACTCCTGTATTTTTTTAAACTTAATTTTTGACCAAAAAGAGTTCCTTATACATGTTAAAATACGTTAATACCGATTTCTTTTGTATCCAATCTTTAAAATGGAAAGACGTATAGTCAAACAGTCAAATAAAGATACCTATTTTATTACCACACAGCTACATCTGCATTTATATAACGTGTGTGACTTTGTGCCTGTGTTTGTCTCTCCTCCCATCCACCTGAGAATTGGTGCTAATTTGCTTATGCTTCCACAACTTAGCAGTTCAGCAAAAGAGACTGATGGAAGTAGTACCAGGTTTAGAAAGAAAAAAAGAAGTACTGGTTCTAATTTGTTCAACTAAAACTCTCCAATTCAGTGTGCCAGTATAAAAAAAAAATGTAAAGGTTACTGTCTTGCGTCATGCCAACCCATAAGGGCCAGTTTCCAGGTTACCATGGCATATCTATCCCTCACCTGGACATGATGCCAGTCCATCGCAGGATTACTCATTTGTGCCAGCTGAGTGGACTGGAGCAGCGAGAAATGAAGTGTTTTGCTCAAGAACACAAAGTGTTGCCCGGTCTAGGAATCAAAACCAGAATCTTACAATTACGAGTCCAACACTAAGCCACGTACCTCCACATGTTCTAGTATGGCCGCAGTTCAATGACTTAAACAAGTAAAAGATAAAAGATACGATGGTGCTTTTGATAATGGACTTTTGTACAGTTTCCATCTACCAAATTCCATTAACAGGCATTCACCAGTTCAAGACCATGGAAGAAAACACATGACCAGTTTGCCTGTGCAATGATAATCTCAACAATTTCTTAGAAAATGTTTCATTAAACTAAAGTGGAAGGAGAAGGACGATTAAAGGATTAATTAATTAATTAACATAGAAGCAATTAATTTTACCAGAATCAAGTTTCATTTGTTCCCAATCAGCGGCTGTTAACTTGGCTTCACAATGTTTCTGGATGGCAGCCATCACATCCTTAGCTTCACCTTGTTTTGGAGCATTCTGTTTTAACTCCTCTGTTATTTTCCTCTGAAACAAAAAAAAAAAATTTTTTTAATTTAAAAAGCGCTAAAAATACAGAAGGCTTGACAAATTTCTCATATCATTGTTTTAATTTCCACTTTTCCATGCTTGCATGGGTTACACAGAGTTCTTAGATGCAGATTGATGCCTTTCCTATCACCAACCCTCCCATTTGTAAGCACCACAATATTTCTTCATGGCCAGAAGTCTGGAAATGAATGACACTACTTATATGATGGTGACACTCGTTTACAACTATCACACAATGTCAAGACAAGGAATCCCACTGAACATGACATTGGGCAAGTGTTTTCTATTATAGCCCAGCACCAAGCAAATCCTTGCAAGTGGATTTGGTAGATGGAAGCCTAAAGAAGCTCATCACATATATGTATATATGCAAGTGAATGTCCATGTAATGACATCACAGGATTTTTATGGAAAAATCACCTAATTAGCATTCACTTTTCCAAGACTGGATGGGTCAGACAAAATTTATTGTAGCAGATTTTCTATGACCAGAAACCTTTCCTGTCCACCAGCCCTCAAATGCTTCCAAGCAATGTAACATTCCCCATCCACCATGGCTAGCTGTATTTTCACAGCTGACTGGAATGAAGGACACTGCCTTTATGATAGCAATACTCATTTATTATTGCACAATGTCAAGACAAGGACACACGCACACAATACATACATAAATGATGGGCTTCTTTCAGTTTCTGTGTACCAAATCCACTCAGAAGACTTTGGTTAGCCTGAAGTTATAGTAGAAGACATTTACCCAAAGGGTCACACAGTGGGACTGAACCCAAAACCATGTGGTTGGGAAGAGAACTTGTAAATCACACGTCAATGCTGCACCTCCAAGTACTGCTTTCACCAATGTGTGTCTCGTAATTTTAAAACAGTTGAAGTGAGAGTTGAAAGAATCTGGCTGCTCTTTCTAGCATGGAAGCCTCTCATCCCTATTGTCCCAATAGCTACAATACTTTCTATTCTCTGCTGGCATAGTTGATAAACATTAAACATTCTAGAAAACAACTGGTCAGTACAGTAAATAGTTAGATAACCATATTCAAATATGTAACAAAGAGGATTTGCTCTGGTATGAATAATATTGATTTTCAAACCTCCAACAGGAATGAGTGAGTACTTGGTCAGTTGCCAAAATATTTTGTTTTGCTTCAAGGACAGATGCAGTAAGAACTAGAATGTTTTATTACAACAGATTTCTTTTTTGTTGTTTTATGTATTTTGTAACAATTACAATCTTTGAAACAATAATATTAATATTAATCTGATCTAGGGTGGTGACCTGGCAGAACTGTTAGCACACCGGGCAAAATACTTAGCAGCATTTCGTCTGTCCTGATGTTCTGAGTTCAAATTCTGCCAAGGTCGACCTTCATCCTTTTGGGGTCGATAAAATAAATGCCAGTTAAGCACCAAGGTCAGCATAACTGACTTATTTCGTCCCCTGAACCTGCTGGCATTGTGCCAAAATTTGAAACCAATATTAATTTGATCTCCCACCCAATCAAAAACTGTATTACTGATGGAGTTAATTTTCTGAGAGACAACTTTTTAATCTAAATTTCTCAATTCTATATACACCCTTTAAATAAGTATCATGAAGGCGCATGGCTCAGCAGTGGCTCGAATGTTGGGCTCACAATCATGAGGTAGTGAGTTTAATTCCCAGACCAGGCTGTGTGTTGTGTTCTTGAGCAAGGCACTTTATTTCATGTTGCTCCAGTTCACTCAGCTGTAGAAATGAGTTGTGATGTCACTGGTGCCTAGCTGTATCGGCCTTTGCCTTTCCCTTGGATAACATTAGTGGCGTGGAGAGGCGAGGCTGGTATGCATGGGCAACTGCTGGTCTTCTTTAAACAACCTTGCCTGGACTTGTGCTTTGAAGGGTAACTTTCTAGGTGCAATCCCATGGTCATTCATGATTGAAGGGGGTCACTCTCTCTCACTATCATACATACAATGTTATTCATATTCCAGTCTGCTGTAGAATATATTTCTGACCTTGCTTGGAAATAAATTTTGTCTGACTTATGCAAGCATGGAAGAGGTATATGTTAAATGATGATGATGATATATATATATATATATATATATATATGATAGGCCTCAGTACAGTCTCCCTCTACTAAACTGCGTTCACAAGGAATTGATCAATCCAAAGCTATAGAAGTAGATACTTGCTCAAGGTACTGCACAAAGGGACTGAACCTGAAACCATGTGGTTGTGAAGCTAACTTGCTAACCACACATCCATGCCTGTAAAAGAAAAGAGATGACAAAAGAACAAACAATTATCTTATGAACCTCATTAGCTTACAGCTGTTTCCACTGTAAGATGTGGTGAACTCATACTTGAGTGACTGAGTAACACCTTACAATTTCATCAGAGCCTCAAACAATAAATTGTACTTCATGTTTGAGGCTCTGATGAAACTTTAAGGTGTTACTCAAGCACTCAACTATGAGTACACTCCATCTTATAGTGGAAACAGCTATAAGCTAATGACGTTCATAAGAAAATCGTTTGTTCTTTTGTCATCTCTGTTCTTATTACTGCTCTGTACACACCCTAACGCCTCATTCAGAAGCATATGTATACTGAGCTCTGCACCAGGTTATTAGAATCACAATGCCTAAGCGAAATACACATACATACATCACTCCGTGTAAAAACCAGTATAACTGGAACACAACCATACATTTACAATACAGAATGGTGATGAACTATAATCTTGAACCTTGCCACAAGAATACCTGGTGTTATTTACTAATCTAAACAATACTGTTAGCTTGGTGTACTAACAAAGAGTTTATAAAGTATTTCGCCTGGATTGATAATACCTCACTAATAATTATATACATATATATATATCAAAAGACCTAACAGCATTTGCTAAAGGCAACTAAGATTTTAAGCAATCAATGAAGACATCATCATTATGTAATGTAGCTAGGAAAAGTCAACCAGATGGAGCTCATTCTTCGGACAGGACTTGATCTTAAAACCAGCAAGTTAACTACACACGATTCTCTCTCTCCTGCAGTAGTAAGCCGTAGTTTTAATGATGCCTACAAGCAGCTAATTGAACTGTATGAGAATATATCTTGATAGTAGACACAACAATGTTTCAAATGGTAGTCCAATGCTTCTGACTGACTTGACATATATTACAACCAATGAAAAACAGAAGAACGAGAGGAAGGAAAAAAACTGGAAATTAGTATCGACTAAATAATTTAGTTCTTGATAGGATAGTCAATAAGAAGAAATAAACCGTATTAATGCAACATGGAAGCCAGCAAGTAATTATCTCCCTTTAGGCTTGTTTTATGCTTTACACTCATACAGTGAAATGTGTGACACTCTACGAACTGAATATGGTTCAAATCATTTTTTTCTTTTCTTTCCTTTTGTTCAGATGATTTCCGAAAATAAAATTTTTTACCCTTTTCCATTTCCTTTTCTTGTTGCTATTTGAAGATTCTGTCAGCTTCCTTTTAACAGGAACATCTTTTTCGTTCTCTTTCGCTTCGTCTTCAGTTAGTTTTACAACTAAAATAAAAGGGAGAAAAATCTTTCAGAAACAAAATATGAGTCAGAGTTACACAGATACACACACAAAAAAAGAAAGAATGGAAAAAAAAAAAAAAGCCACGTAAGTATGGAAGTGACTAATTCACTAGATTGCTTATGCAAGCTCTAAAGGATTGGCTATATTTAGAATTAATAATAGCTAAAAGGAATAAAATATAAAAGGCATCAAATGCTGTTAGTAACAGACAGTTCTGAAGTGATGCCGATGTCTGCAGAGAATGGATAGTGAAATTATTGTGAATATAGAATGAAATAAGTTAATCAGTAGAAGAGGTAAGCCAAGAAAAGTATATAATGAAGCAATCAATTCAGTAATATCCTAAAAAAAATAATTAAAAAAAAATTATATTGCAAAGTATAAAATAAAGAGACAGCTCACATAAAATCATCATCATCATCATCACTGTAATGTCCATTTTTCCAACAGAGTTTATGGAGTCAGATTGTCAGATCTTTGATAACTAACTACCCTTCCTGTTGCTAACCCTTACCTTTTTAATGTTCACTTTTCCATGCCAACAGACGAAATTTATTGGGTTAGAGTGTCAGATTTTCCATGACCAAATGCTGTCCCTATTGCCAACCCCTACCTGTTTCTAAGGTGTGGGTTGGACAGCTTGAAAGGAACTGGTAAGGCCAGGGGGCCACACCAGATTTCATAGTCATTTTTGGTTTGGTTTCTAAGGCTGGATGCCCTTCCTAACAGCAACCACTTTACAATGTGTACTGGGTGCATTTTATGTGGCACCAGCATCCACATCAGAAATTCAGGTTCTGTATCAAAACATGTCAAGTATATTGTGAAGAAACCATTACTTAGAGGCAGAGAGGAAGCACTCTTCTCTGAACTCAATGGAACAAAGCTAACGCTGAACAAAAGAAATCAATTTGTTACAGATCACATAAGTTTCCGTAATTAAGTAATTTGTTACCTTGAAAACTTCATGTTCAACTGGTTTGAACTTGTTATATCTAACCTGCTGACAAACAGCATGACTGAAGAGTTATGTAAACTGATGGTAATGATGACGACAATCATAATATTCATAAAATTGTTGGTCCTGACACAGATTTAGCAGATCAATAACAAACAATATGACTAAAATGTCAAGATATTGAAAAGTGATACAAATAAGTTCCAGAACATATATGAGAACAGGATGGATCTTTCATATCATCAAAGAACTTGAGCAGATTTCTAGAATGCAAATTAGTATGCTGACTGTGAACATCTATTATCATCATACAATATGCTAAAAATAACCTGATAGATCATCATCATCATCATCATCGTTTAACGTCCGCTTTCCATGCTAGCATGGGTTGGACGATTTGACTGAGGACTGGTGAAACCGGATGGCAACACCAGGCTCTAATCTGATTTGGCAGAGTTTCTACAGCTGGATGCCCTTCCTAACACCAACCACTCAGAGTGTGTAGTGGGTGCTTATTTTTTATCTTTTACTTGTTTCAGTCATTAGACTGCAGCCATGCTGGGGCACTGCCTTGAAGAACTTTAGGTCGAATAAATTGACCTTAGTACTTATTATTTTTTTAAAGCCTGGTACTTATTCTATCAGGCGTTTTTGCCAAGCTGCTAAGTTACAGGGATGTAAACACACCAACACTAATTGTCAATCAGTGGTAGAAGACAGAGACACAGACACACACACATACATATACTGTCGTGGCTGATGCTGATGTTTCGTAACTGGCATCTGTGCCAATGGCACGTAAAGAGCACCCACTACACTCTTGTGGTTGGCTTTAGGAAGGCCAAATCAGATTGGAACCTGGTGCAGCTCAACAGCTTACCAGTTTCCAGTCAAATCGCCCAACCCAAGCCAGCATGGAAAACAGACATATGACATTTTCGTGCTGCTTCTCCCTCCCGACACTCAGGCTACATTCCTAGTGCCCCCACCCCAACTATGCATCACAAACATAGACCTCTTTCTGAGGCAAATTCAAAGCAACTGTATTTCACAAATAAAACTTAACCTAACAAACCCATTATTTTGTTGTTTTTACATGAACTGCTACCCCATTATTGCTCCACTTTTTACATGAATCGCTACCCTATCATCGCCCCACTTTTCTTCAATGCCCCCTTGTAACTTTCCACCAATAGGGGAGACAATACTGCCCAATGCTTTAGTGTTTCCCTTTTAATCTTTTGAACTTGCAAGCATACTTTAGCAGACATGATTTTGTTTGACTATGCACCTGGAAGAAGTAAAAGTAGGCAGTTACATGGCTTGCTAAATGGTACAAACATCTTTATTTTCATGAGGCCACCTGCTTTTGCATCTTCTAGAGGTATAATTAGGTTAAATAAATATGGGAGTTTCTTTTACATGGATAGTATTATAATCCTTTACAAAACCATTTTTCCAAATTTCAGGCCCCCCAAATTAGGGGTTTCCTTATACGCGTTAAAATACGGTATATATATATATATATATATAAAACGATATATCATATTTATATGTATTGCATATCGATGACTGAATTGTCAGAGTTGGAAAGCTTACGGGTTATTTGTTAATCCTATAATAATACGTTTTACTGAAAATCGAGCAAAATTGAAAGTTAAAACATATACAGTCTTATAGCAACGTATATACCGAAACGAAGTACATGCTTTTGTCCCTTTTTCTTTCGTTTTACTTTTGATATGTAAAATTAATCAGGCCGCTTTTGTCTCATTTTACACTACTTCATACTCTGTGTTGTATGAATGAATGACTAACTCTTCAACTGTAGTTTGGTGGTTCTTTAAATAAATAGCATCAAATAGCAATAACCATCTAGAATACAACTATAGTACAACTTAAATATTAGCTCAGAGTTTAACAAGCTAAACTGCAGTTAAGCATCAAGATATTTGTCCACACAAACATCGTTCGTAGCTTTATTAAAGAAATATGATAGCTATCACCACATCAGCTTCTTATATTATGGACGATAGACTCACATTTGGTCGAAATTTTTAATCTTGAGAGGCCTTCAGTTTAGACAAATTAATAGGGAAAATTATGTGTTCGTCGTATACTGGCGGATTCTTGCAAGAAAGCACGTGTAATTCGCATATGCTAATTAACGGAAACCGACAAATCTTCTACGATGCCAAAAAACTTGTGGGGAAAAAAAAAAAAGATGTGAAGAACATCAATGGTATAATTTTCAACTTCAAGATACATGGTTAAATTTAAATTAGGAAATATCATAAAGAACGATATGTTTACCAAAGCTCACGTCTCTCCGAAGACGACATAGAAAGAGCAAAAGAGGAGAAAAGCACGGAAGCACCTTAAGACATTTTGTGAAACAACACTGGCATATTAAAGGTTCGAGTCATAAGCTGCTAATAACATATAATACTCACATCTTCCATCATCAGAGTGATTTTGAGGTTCATCTTGATTGTTCAGCCACCATTCCTCATCTAAATCGTCCGCCATTTCGTTCAATATATATAGCAAGGATCTTTAGTTTCGTATCGAGCACATGCCATAACATCAATGTCTTCACTTTTCACTTCGACTACTACCCCTCACTGTTTCTACATCGTTTTCATTCGTTGACCTCCAATTAACACTGTTTTATTATTTTTATTATTATATATTTTCACTTTTACGGATGATGCGACAAAATTGTGTAGTGATGCTCGACTTTAGGCTACAATACTTTCACGTTTCCTATTTACCTGGAAGAACCAAAGAGAGATCCGTACTCGAAGGGTGAAGAACACCTTATACTCATTCAAATTTGAAATTGGCCGCTTACAACGTTTCTAAAAACACATAAAAACCAGATTTAGACCAAAACAGTAATTTAAGTTGCATATCTATGAATTTGTAAATTTATAGGTTTACTATTATTATTATTATTATTATTATTATTTATATTATTATCATTATTAAGATAGTGAGCTGGCAGAATCATTAGCACGGCGGGCAAAATGCTCAACAGCATTTTGTCCATCCTCAGATTCTGAGTTTAAATTCTGCTGAGGTCTACTTTGTCTTTCATCCTTTTGGGATCAGTGAAATAAATACCAGTTGAGCACTGGAGTCAATGTAATCAACTAGCCCCACTTCCCCAAATTTCAGGCCTTGTGCCTATCATAAAAAGGATTATTATTATTACTGTAACAGAGTCCTGAAAATGATTGATGATCTTGTTGAATTATGAAAAGATATTTAAGAAGATATTTGTTATTTGAATTTTTTTTTTTCTTAATATGTTTTGTTTCTACTTGGAGAATATCAAGCAAGTTTGAACAAGGAAAACATCCTTGATCCAATCAAAATGTTTGCTAAATATGACAGCATTATCAAGAACCATCAAAAATCGTTCAGTTTACCTCATCTAAAGAGAAATCACAAGTGTCAAGGCTCTCAAATCACATTCAAAATGACATAACCAAGTTGTTGGTTATTTATGGAAGAAAATCAATAGCAAATGAAATCAAGACAGCAACTTTATATTAATTTCATATGGATAAGACTACAGATGTTTCCTCTCGTTGAACGGCCTTCTACGTTCACTGTGTCTGCTAATGAAATCAAAAAGCATTTCTTTGAAGTATGTGATATTAAGTCTGAAACTAACTGGTGAAGAACTGGAAGGATTGGTCTTGTCTTTTTCAGAAGAGAAACGGCTTACAACTCGAAAACATGAGGAGGAGTAGTCAAGGCTATAATGGAACTGCTAACATGAGGAGGAGATCCTATGGGAAGCTTCAACCAAGGTTCCTTCTTCACGATGAACAAGTTTTATTTGTTCCTTACCAAGAAAAATGTGCAAACCTTGTGTTTGTAAAAAATGAAAAATGCTGTTGCTATTTTGCATCATTTTTTAATAGTCATCATCATCATCATTTAACATCCGCTTTCCATGCTAGCATAGGTTGGACGGTTTGACTGAGGACTGGCAAACCAGGAGGCTGCACCAAACTCCAATCTGTTCTGGCAAGGTTTCTACAGCTGGATGCCCTTCCTAATGTCAACTACTCCGAGAGTGTAGTGGGTGCTTTTTACATGCCACTGGCACAGGGCCCAGTCAGGCAGTACTGGCATTGATTATGCTCGAATGGTGATTTTTATGTTCTACCAGCACTGGCATCAGCCACATTTGAATGGTGCTTTCTATGTGCCACTGGCACGAGTGCTAGTCAGGTAGGACTGGCATCAGCCACTACAATGATCTCACTTGACTCAACAGGTCTTCTTAAGCACAGCATATTACCCGACGATTGAAGGGTACTTTTAAACGGGTTGTGTGACACTGCTCCCACACCTAAATTTATTTCTTTAGTTCTGGTAGTGGTTCAACAATAAAAACAAGCTCATCAAAGCAGAGGAGTTCCCAAGGGCAGCCAGTCTTAAATTCCTCTGTTATGGCCTAGAGGAAGTTAGATATAAACTATGGAGTCTGTATGTGGGGAAGATAAAACTCTCCAATCTCATATTGCTTAGCATTGAAAAAGACATCCATGATGATAATGAGAAAGCAATCAACATTTAAGGCTGTAAATTGGCAAGATTCATTAGAGATTTTTAATGAAGGCCTTGCAGCATTTGTTCTAGACCTTTACATTCTGAGTTCAAATCCTGTCTAGGTCAGCTTTGTCATCCTTTCAATACAAGTCATGCACTGAGGTCAATGGTTTTGATTAAATCCTTGCCTTTCAAACTACTTACTGTATGCCTAAGATAGGAACAATTATCTTTGAAGTGGTGGTCAGAATCAAGAGTGCCAGAGAAAATCTTGTGACATTTTCAAACACATGACCATCAAAGAAATACTATTGTGATTTATTAAGATATTGATTTCAAATTTTGGTATAAGGCCAACAACTTTGGGGGAGTGGGTAAGTCAATTAAATTGACTTATTTTATAGACTCTGAAAGGGTGAAAAGCAAAGTTGACCTCGGCAGAATTTAAACTCGGAATGTAAGGTCAGACAAAATGCTGCAAGGTATTTTGCTTGGCATGCTAACGTTTCTGCTAGCTCACTACCTTTTATAATTTATTAAAATATTGAATGAGATGTGTCTCCCACACATCCCCACACACTCCTGCCACAAAAAGGAACTAACTCAGACCGTTATAACCCATATTATCATGGAAAGCCAATGCAAATATAAAGTGATAGCGATGATGATGATGAAGTCAGCTTCCTTACTTTCCAGTAAACATTATCTTGTAAAATGATTAAAGAATATAATGTTTTTGCTTTTTGTATTTTCCTAATAAGGGTCAACAGTTTTTCTATTACTATGTAAGAGTTGTAGCCATCATTATCCTAAATAGGTCAGTTATAGTTCTATAAATCTTTTTAAGTTATGCTATCATGATATTTCAGATTTAAATGTATGTACAGAAGAAAGAATGCTATAATTTATATGAAAGTGATCACAATAAAAGCCAATATAAGTAAAACTGAATAATAATTGCAAATAAACTCCAATATTTCAATATTTTCATATCTTTTGAAAATCTTGCAATAAAGAAATTTGTTGGTTTCTTTTTTATGTTTACAACAAATTTTCATATATTTTCTTTAATCAACTTTATATACGAAAATAGTTTCTTTGAATTTGATGGAATTTAATATTTACCACATACAATTTTTGTTCTGTGTTGGTACACACACACATGCACACACACACACACACGCACACATACACACACACACAGCCTCCATAACTTAATGGATTTCATTTTTAAAAATGTTTAGGGAGTACCTATTTACAGCTGAATCCCTGAGTTTCTAACAGTCTCTTGACCCTTCGGCATTTAATCTGGCCATATCCAGCCCAAATATTCTCCCTGTTTTTAGATAAAACTGACCAGATCCAACTTTTCGTACCTACACTACAATGTCATTCTAAAACCCTACACACACACCTTTGAAATCTTATAATAACAACTTTAGCTGTGTGAATTGGTGCATTATCATCCTATAAGATTGTGTTTCCCTCCAGAAACAGCTCCACAACCATAGGATGAATTTGATCAGATAAAATGCTTAAATAGTCTTGACTATTAATTCTGCCAAGAAGAGAAGCCATTGGGTTGGCGGATTTCTAAGATATAGCTCCCTAGATCATCACAAATCCTTCTCTATGCTTAATAGTTGGGTCAAATGCTTCTTTTCGTTGTCTCCACACATATACTTGGCCGGTGGTTGGAAATAAGGTAAAGGATAAACTCATCCGAGAAAATAACATTCTTCCATTGCTCTAGGAACCAATTCTGTAGGTTTTCACTCCACTCTAAACACTTTGCAATGTTTTCGAAAGTAGTGGTTTTCTGATAGCAACCCTTCCGCAAAATCCAGCTTTGTGCAGCTCCTGGTGAACAGTTTTTGTGGAAACTGGGTTCTTGAGGTGGTCATTAAGCTGTAATTTTGGGAGCTGAACTCTTGTGATCCTTTCTAACAATTTGCGTAAGAGTCCGACAGTCCCTATCTGAAAGTTTTGGTTTGCTTCTGGAGTTTTGTTTCAACAAGGAGGTTTTTCCTTCTTTCTCATAGGCTATCATTACTTTTGAGACAGTACTTCTTGATACACCAAACATTTCAGCTGTTTTCATTACACTAGTGCCTATCATACCAGCACCACCAATTTGACCTCTTTGAAAGTCTGATAGATCTGTCATTTTAATGAATTTTAATTACCTTTTCCTGATGATATCTGAAAAGAAACAGCAATGTAATCGACTTAATCCCTTTGTCTGTCCTTGTTTGTCCTTTCTATGTTTATCCCCCTGAGGACAATAAAGAAATAAATATATTCCAGCATTCTAGCAATACCCTGAATATACCCCAGTACTCTATCAGCATTTCTGACACTCTAGCAGCACCTCCAGAAGTCTATTAACATCTCACCCAACATTTTAACAATATCCCACCCACTTGCTCAGAACTCTATCAACGTTCCAATCAATTCATCCTGTTGTAGTTCACATTTCTCTTTAACTAAACACAAATCTAATTAAACAAAGAAAAAAAAAACAATCAAAAACAAAACAAAACAAAAAATACAATAATGAATATATAAATATATACATAAACTAATTTTCTATTTTCTATATCTTATTTGATTAAAAATGAAATTTATTCTTTAAAAGTCAAACTCAGAAAAAAAAAAAAATTAACCTTTTTTACAGAACTTTATATATTTGTCTTAATTTTGACTTTATTAGATAAGATAAAAGTTTTAAGTTGGAGAAAGAAAGAAAGAAAGAAAGAAAGAAACGAAAAAATACATAACAAAAACGAAATCGTATTTTTTTGTTTTGTTGATTGATTACAATTTAATATTGGCAATGTTAAAGTCGTTAACAACAAATATTGATTTACCTAGGAACAGCAACTCGACCATTTGTATACTATTTTGTATGTGTTTATATGTTATATATATATATATACAAATATATACACACCTATATATATGTATATATACACATATACCTACATATATACATATACACACATACACATATATATATATATATATATATATATATATATATATATATATATATATATGTATGTATGTATATATATATATATATATATATATATATACACATATATATGTCTATATATGTCTAGTAATATGCCTCACTACATCTGTACAGCGTGTGTGTGTGTGTGTGCATGCATGTGTAT
Source organism: Octopus bimaculoides (assembly GCF_046866305.1). Classification (NCBI taxonomy): domain Eukaryota; kingdom Metazoa; phylum Mollusca; class Cephalopoda; order Octopoda; family Octopodidae; genus Octopus; species Octopus bimaculoides. The sequence continues at coordinate 52,419,725 of NC_142946.1, forward strand.
GGATAGTCAGTCTTTATTTTGGATTGGTGTTAGCAGTCAATGAATTTGGAGGTGTCTTCATTGTAAACAACAACAACAACAACAGCAGCAGCACTGATAGTAGCAGCAGCAGCAGCAGCAGCAGCAGCAACAACAAGAGTAATGAAAGCAAAGAAAAAAGGAAAAAAAAATACACCAAAAGAAGACATAACAAAAACAATCAATATCACTATTAGCAACAGCAGCAGCATCCCTATTATCATCATATCACCACCGCCGCCGCCGCTGACTCAAGTTCTCTGTCACAAACTCTTTTTTTTTTTTTGCCCTGTCATTATCATATTTCTGCTGAAATATACTGCCTTTGTTTTAATTAATTTTGAAAGTAATCAAGAATTTAGTAAAATAACTGATTAAGCTGCTGTTTGAACCACACACAAACACGAAGTTTTGATGGAAAGTTTTAATTTAGATCAGTTTTAAACAAGAAGTTTGCATCACAGAACCAGAGGTGGTGGTGGTGGTGGGGATCAGGCGGCTTGGTGTCAAAGTGTAGTTCTCAGGGAGATTCAGCATGATACAGAATGGTACAAGTTCGGCCCTTTGAAATACAGGTACTACTCACTTTTGCCAGCTGAGTGGGCTGGAGCAATGTGAAATAAAGTGTCTTGCTGAAGGACGCAATGCACTGCTGGAAATCGAACTCATGATGTTACAATTGTGAGCCGAATGCCTTAACCACTAAGCTATGCATTATACTTGTAGATATGCATACAGCCTCATCTACACATTCACAGATAGACATGTGCAGAAACTTGTCAACACCGACATGCAAAACACACACACACACACACACACACACACACACACACACACACACACACACACACACACGTATAGACGGTGTATTGTTTCCAAATCCAGAAAGCTGCAGCTGAAGAATACCAAAATATGTTGATTTAATGGTTGAAGTGCATTGATTCCTCAGAGACTGGAGAAAGTTGTAGATATAATTAAATAACAAAGTTGAACCAAATGTCATCCGTTCAGTGGAGTAGATTCACAACTGGATCTGTCATCAACATGGAGTCAAGGATGTGAAAGATACGATAACAATGGCGGTGATGATGATGATGATGACGATGATGATGGTGATGATGATGATGATGATAACGATAGCAATGACAAATGTTGGTATTGATTGATGATGATGGCAACGAGAAAGACAGTGTTGATGATGATGATGATAATGATGATAATGATGAGTGTGATGATGACGATGATGATGATGATGATGATGAGGTTGATGATGACAACAACGACAATGATATTAATGATGGTAATGAAAATATCAAAGATGGTGATGGCGACAGTGATGATGATGATGAGGAGGAGGATAATGATGATGAGGAGGAGGAGGAGGAGGAGGAGGAGGAGGAGGAGGAGGAGGAGGAGGATATTGAAGATGATGACAATGATTATGATTATGATGATGATGATGATGACAACAACAGCAGTGATGACAATGATGGTATTGATGATGAGGATCTCATCATCATCATCATTATGAGAATCAAATATCACAATCATGATAACAATCAAAACAGTGATTTGTAATATTGGCACCAAGCCGCATTTTTGTGGGGAGGGGGGAAACGGGAAAGGGACATAGTAGGACACACCAACCCCAGTACAAAACTGTTGTTATATTTTATCGACCTCTGAAGAATGAAACAAAAGTTGACCTCATTAGAGACTGGTGAGGTCATTCACTTCCAAACCTGTTGGGTCCGTGATGTTGACAAGCCACACAAATGGCGAAACATCAATTTCCATCACTCTTAGATGGGATTGAAGGTGAGTTATATCACCTGTCCATGACTCTCAGGTGTTTTAGCACCCAACACTTTGAGAGAGCATATACGCCACTGTGCCAATAGCAGCCCACCAGCGGGGCAAAGTGGCTGAGTTCCTTTCAAGTGTTGGGCCGCGCGGAGGCAAAGTGGCCGAGCTCCTTTTGAGTGCTGGGCCCCATGGAGACAATGACCAAGACCTTTGGCATTATGTCGTGCTTGAGAAGAAGACCCATCAAACCAAGCAAAATTGCAGTTGTGGCAGATACTAGTGTCACGCAAATGGCACACAATGCCGGTGGTACATAAAAGCACCCATTACACTCTTGGCGAGATTGCCGTTAAGAAGGGCATCCAGCTGTAGAAAACCATGCCAAATCAGACTGGCGCCTGGTGCAGCCTTCCAGTGTGCCAGCCCAGTCAAACTGTCCAACCCATGCCAGCATGGACAACAGACAATAAATGAGGGTCATGATCATGATATGTTAATTATATGTGGTTAATGATATTTATTATACTAGAGCTGCTTCCATTTCATATTTAAATTTATGTTACATTATTATTATTATTATTATTAAGTGAGAGAGCAGCATATGCCATGAAAGTGACACTAGGGTACAAATATACGAAGCCCAGTATACCCATCATGACTACCTGTCTGATAAGGGTAGACCAGGCAACAAACTATACTGTGGTAAATAGCATATTGACTTTTGGTGTAAAATGCACTCTTCACGAGAGAGTTTCCCCTCATGCTATTTATTGCAGTATAACTTGTTCTAACAGAACGTCCATGTGTAAGTGGGGATAAATATTATCTCTAGTGGATAAGGTATTGAGTTCATGATCATAAGGTTGAAGGCTAAATTTCAGGAGTGAGTATGTTAAATTGTAAAAGCAAAGCAGTTCAGATCACACTGCTCAAGTCTACTCAGCTGAAAGCATAAGCCTAATGATGGTGCAGCCCGCTCTCCCTCCAGCTGCTGCATTTTCAATGTTCCACTGTGTCAACAGTGGGAGTCCCAAGACAGTGTCTGTGTCTGCTCAGAACTGCACAAGAGACCTAAAACAAGGAGCAAAAGCATGATATATGCTACCAGGTCATACTTGCAAATTTTTGATGCCTATTGTGTAGATGTCCTACTCAACCCTTCTCTCTGTATGGAGCATAGACTATCAGCAACTTTTCTCTGTTGTTCTCAACTCTGGGCTGCCTCTTCTGCTCCTCTGCAGTTGAATCCTTGCTTTTTCCTTTTGGACTTTGCTGACCCACATCATATGTTTCCCTGAGGAAAGCCTTCCATACCCAGGTCTTGTTGGCTTTGAATTGGCATCAATGCCTCTGTAACTTTGCTTTTTTCTAGATAGGAGGGTTGACTCTATACAAACCCATATTTTTCCCCTCTGGGAACCGTGAGGTGGTGCATATTAGTCTGACATTCCTTTGACTTGTCCAGGATGGAAAGCCCTACAAGGAGATTGCGTTCCACTGGCATAGCTCTCGGAGTCATTCAGCTATGCAGTAAGGACCAATGCACGCTGCAAAAATAACAGGACTTTCTCGTGGGGGGTTTCTTTTGTACATTTTGTAAAAACATTTATTAATATAGTGTTGTACACAAATTTCAAACATTAAATTTAGTATCCGTTTTTATATTTTGTGTGAAGTTTACACACATGAAAAGCTCTTTTAGAGTGATGGCGTAACTGCACTGTTCCAATTCGTCTTGCTTCACTTCATATCTATTTTGTAATAACTACAGCATATATCAAAGAAAATGAAATCTCTAAATATAGTTTCTTTCTCTCTCTCTCTCTCTCTCTCTCTCTCTCTCTCTCTCTCTCTCTCTCTCTTTAAACATTACTATGTAAAATAAGAAACTTTAGTTAAGGTCTGGATATTATGTGATGTGTTTATTTTAAGACTGGTGTCTTGATTTTGTTTAGCTATGCCTCATTGTTTACATAATATACCTAAATACTTGTACACATACATATTTACACATGTAATGTACATACACACGCAGATATATATATATATATATATATATACACATATCTATTTGCATATGCTATATATACACTCACACATACACACATATATATATAAGGCCATTTCATATTGAATCATTAAACCCTACACATTTTTTCTCTCTTCATTTTTTTCATTCTCTCTTCGTTTTTTTTTTCCTCTCAATCCTTTCTCTCGAAGAGTGTAGGCTCAAAACATCAAAGACTTTTTCATTCTTCCCAAGCGTTAAACTAATACATCTGCTTGTTGTTCCTTCACCTGTATTTGTCTTTTGTTTTCTGTAAATATGAACTATATATATATATATATTTATGTGTGTGTCTTTGTGTCTGTGTTTGTTCCCACCATCACTTGACAACTGTTGCTGTTGTATTTTGTATAACATGAACTGTTCAAGCTAACAGAGGCATCTTAAACAATTCAATATTTTTGTCATTAATTCTTTAAAATGATTTTCTATTGGATGTTCATTTAACAAGATCGTACGATAGAACTTGCCTTCAAATTTTTATGGATTTTTGGATAATATACTGTATCTGATAGCATAAGTGTCTAGAACCTTCAAATATATTACCATTATATCTATTTTTGTCTCATTAATGACTTAGCTAATCCTGTAGCAATCTTCTAAGGTCTTAGAAGCAGCTATTTATATATTGAATATTTGCTCTGTGAATATTTATGGGTTTGCTTGAAGATAGATAATATTTATGGGTTTGTGAAAAGTTAAAACCAGAATACAGTGTGTATTCAACACATGTCTGAAAGAAAATTTCATTGCCATTTACAGAAAAAAACAAAGCCTAGTCGCAATTTGCCAGCAGGTATGATTTGGTTACATGTATCATGCTTCCACCGGTTATTTTAGTTGCCTTTGCAATTGTTAGCAAACATGGACCCTCTCCAAATCCTCATACCGTTTTTTCTAATGGAACATTGAGAATGTGACAACAGGGAAGTGTAAAGATTGCGTCAGCAGTTATCCTTTTATTCTTTTACTTGTTTCAGTCGTTTGACTGCGGCCAAGCTGGAGCACCGCCTTTAGTCGAGCAAATCAACCCCAGGACTTATTCTTTGGAAGCCTAGTACTTATTCTCTCGGTATCTTTTGCCAAACCACTAAGTTACGGGGACATAAACACACCAGCATTGGTTGTCAAGCGATGTTGTGGGGGACAAACACAGACACACAAACACATACATACACACACACACACATATATATATATATACATATATACGACGGGCTTCTTTCAGTTTTTGTCTACCAAATCCATTCACAAGACTTTTGTCGGCCCGAGCCTGTAGTAGAAGACACTTGCCCAAGGTGCCTCGCAGTGGGAATGAACCCAGAACCATGTGGTTGGTAAGTAAGCTACTTACCATACAGCCACTCCTGCGCCTATATGATAAATTTTTCTTTAAATAACTTGTGCTTTACTTTTTTTTTTGGTGCAGGCCCCTACAAAAAATCCAGGTTTAACATCTGGCCCATATTTGCAGCATGCTACCTGGCCCAGGAAGTGATCTCACTATCTAATGATTAGGAGCCCAACACTCTAACCACTACACTTTGTACCTTCACATACAAAGCAGCATGATAAAATAGTAAAAGAAAAAAAATGTTTGGCTTAATTCAAGAAGAAATTGATTTCGAACAATAAACACACAAAAATCTTCAGGATACAGAAAACATAAAACAGGAAATTCTACAATCAAAGAAAAAATATCAATAAACCCAATAAATCAGTAAATTTATTATACAAAATACGATCAGTTCTTGAGAATAGAGTAACATCTCTTTCATGATGAATTAAACACAGAAATATAAATAAACTACGCAAACTGTACAAAAGAAAAATTGCTTTACCCACACAGGAAGATAATGTTCTCAAAGATCTCTTAGCCTACACTCAAACCAGACCAGATTATTCTCCTTGACTTTAGCACTAACTTCCACTTACAACTGAAGTATGACTATATGGCTAAAACAGGGAATGAAAAGACAGAAATCAATATGTGTGTGTACATGTGTGTTTGTCTGTCTCTCTCTCTCTCTCTCTCTCTCTCTCTCTCTCTCTCACTCTTTATGTGTGTGTGTATGTGTGTAAGTTAAATAACGTATAGTAAATGCACAGACAAATGGAAAACAGACACAGAAGGTTGCCAACCCAGAATCATGTGGTTGGGAAGCAAGCATCTTACCACACAACCATGCCTGTGTGTGTGTGTGTGTGTGTGTATCCAAAAACTTTTTGGCATTATTTATTCCCCATTACACATGTTTTATTTGCTAAATGGAGTTACAAAATTGTACATGTAGTAGAAGCATGTAAGATATCTCCTATAAGAAATTCTTCAGACACAGACACAAATAACCCCTAAACCCCCCATCTAAGTAATATATATATATATATTTCAACCAACAAGGCTCGAGTGTGCCTGCAATGAAGTATATCTCCCACATCTGAGATGGTGCCACTATTACACTTTTAGACATCCTAGACAAGCCCCTGCCCTATGAATGTACTTTTTCCCCTCTCTCTCCATTTTCTACTATTCTCCTCCTTATTCATCTGTTGATGTCTTTTAACCACCGGTCATCCATTTTTATTGACAGTCAGGACATGCTTAATGTCATAGCATCTATTTTTTTCACCTTCTAACAATTGACAGACTTTCATGGTTTTCACTTCACTCGACAATTTTTCAAGACTAGAGTGAGGTCAATGTTCTAGACATGGATTGCTAAGTATTTTCCTATAGCATTTCTTTTCAAAAGCCATTTATCTTTTACTCACTTCCAGCATCTGACCACTGTAACTTACATCCACAAGTTGCAGTTAAGATTATTATTATAATAAATTTTCATATGCACAGTAAGTCTTCATGGTTCATATTTATAACTTCAACAAACAAATTTTTTACTGATGCCTGCTAATAGCTGCCAACTGATTATAAATTATATGCATAGGAAACTGTGAGAATCACAATGATCACTTGCATATTTATTCTCAATATGTTCCAACAGCTTTCAACACGACTATGTTAATTGTTGTGTTTCCTCATAGCAGAACAATTTCTCATTTCAGATGAATGTGTGTTCATAACGTACTCAATTCATTAGCATAGGGGGTCTCTAAGACACCATGTGTTTCAACATCATTGCCTCTCGTCAATCAAAGGTATTCTCTGAACTAATGAATCTCTCAAGATATGTGACTCTTGTTTATAACACCAGCAAGCAAATTATTATGAGGTCACTGTGTAATACATATATTGTTGTGGTGCATGTGCCTGCTACTCCTGCCCTTACTCGAAGTCCTCCATTCATACTGAATTCCTTCCTAGTTTTCCTGTCTAGCTCTGTTAATTCAGTTTTTGCCCAAATCTACAAAAGCTGCTGAGTATCTAAGCTTTGGGTAGAAGCTTGGGTGTTGTGTGAAGAACACCAGTTTCCTTAGGAACAATGTTCACCCTTGTGTTCAAATATCTCTTTATCTCTCTAGGAGACCATCTAGGAGCTGATTTCTCAGTTTTCTTGATGTTGATGATATTCACCCTACTATCATGCATACTATCATGTCATACAGAACTGCAATGTCATCTAGAATTGCAATGTCATACAGAATTGCAATGTCATACAAAATTGCAATGGTATACAGAATTGCAATGTCATACAAAATTGCAATGGTATACAGAATTGCAATGTCATACAGAATTGCAATGTCATACAGAATTGCAATGTCATACAAAATTGCAATGGTATACAGAATTGCAATGTCATACAGAATTGCAATGTCATACAGAATTGCAATATCATACAAGATTGCAATGTCAATGGCCTTACACTGTTTGTTCTCCGTAACCATATTCGGTCTTCTTGATTCAACAGTATGATCAGTCTCTATGGAGAAACCCCATAAAATCCTGTGATTCCTATTTTCCATGTCAACCTCTGGCCTGTGTTGATATCACTTTTCTTTCACTTCAAATCCACTAACTTCTGTTTGGCTTGAGTGGACTTGTTTGCCTTGCTTTTTCAATATATTTTTTTTATTATCATGCTTTACTTCATGTAGAAAAATACATTTTTTTGTAATGGATTATTGTAGCAAAGGAAGGCTTTGAAACATTTCTGTGTCCACTCCATTTATTTTGGGGAGGATGAAGTAAAGTTTGTACTTGTATATTTCTATTTTGATTATCAGAATTTTGTTTGTTAATATTTCAGTATGGCTGCATCTAATGGAGATGCAGGAAGAAATGTTGGCACAAAACAATAAATACACCCCTCTGATACACTACAAAATTAAAAAAAGATATTTAAATATTAGCATAAACTAAAATGAAGAGAAAACAGTCAAAAGGGAGGAAGACTAACAGAACACAACAATCAAACACACAATGAGAGAAAAATGAAGCAATAGTAATTTAAATGGCTTTGAAAAATCCTGCTCAGCAACCACAGAAACATTAACAACATTTGCACATAAACAGATACTCTGTCAAATAAAAGCATTGTGAATACAAACCAGACCCCTTTCACTCATAAGTATTTCAAACAAGAAATCTTTTGACATGAATAATTTTGCAGAGGACAAATATGTGGAGGCATTTTCTTTGTATGACAGGTGCTAGGATTTGTTACCCATGGGAAATAGAGTAACAGGTGCAAGCATGGCTGTGTGGTAAGAAGCTTGCTTCCCAACCACATGTTTCCGGGATCAGTCCCACGACATGTCCCTTTTGGCAGATGTCCTCTACTATAGCCTCGGGCTAGCCAAAGCCTTGTGAGTGGATTTGGTAGACAGAAACTGAAAGAAGCCTGTCAGATATATGTCTGTGTGTGTGTGTGTGTGTGTGCGCGCATGTGTGTGTGTGTGTGTGTGCGCATGTGTGTGTGTGTGTGTTTGTGTCTGAGTTTGTCCCCCACTACTGCATCACAACTGGTGTTGGTGTATTTATATCCCCATAACTTAGTGGTTCAGCAAAAGAGACTGATAGAATAAGTAATAGACAACCACCATCATGCTCATCAAAATCTGCTATAACTACTATGTCTAACTTCTTCACAACTACAACCACATTTTCAGCTTTCACCACCACCACCACCACCACCACCACCACCACCACCACCACCACCACCACCACCACCACCACCACTACCACCACCACTAAATACTATAGCCACAACCACCAGCATCACTATAACTAACACCACCACCATCGACACCATCCCCCATACTGTCAGCACTATCATCAGCACCATTTCTATGTAGAACCTCTATAAACAACCTCTACCACATCCACCACCATTACAATTAAACCAGTTGAAGATAACGGAGGAGCTTGAACGTAGTCTCTTGACCTGCTAGAGATAGCAACTAAACCTCTCTCAAAATCTCATACTACTGTCTTTAAAATAAAAGGCACATTATATGATGCAATCTCCAGAGGTTACATTGTGTCTGAAATTTTAAAAAATGGGATGGACACAGTTGGAGTGTCTGTAATCACATGTCTGCTTGATCTCTGTTGCCTGTTGCCATTGTCTATCCTGGTGATAAACAGCTGTAACATCAGTGACTAAAGTAGCCATCCATCCATTGATCCAGTCAGCAGCCAGCCAGCCAGCCAGCTAACCAACAAATCAGCCAGCCAACCAGACAGCCAACCAACCAGCCATCCAGTCAGCCAGCTAGTAAAATCAATCAGCTAACCAACAAACCAGCCAACAAATCAGCCAGCCATCGAACCAACCAGCCAGCTAATCAACAGCCAACCAACAAGCCAACCAACCAACCAACCAACCAACCAACCATCAGAGGAGCCAACCAGCCAACCAACCATCCAACCAACCAGCCATCCAACTAACCAAGCAGCCAGCCAGCCAGCCAGCCAGCCAGTCAGCCGGCCGGCCAGCCAGTTCATCCAACACAGACTGATATAGTAGTCACCTTTTATTTCTCCTGCACCAATATATATACAGCAGAGAAGAGAAGGGAAAAGAAGAATGCAGTGCAACAGAATATAGTGCAGCACGGTGTGATGCAACATCTTGTTGCATTGAACAACATGCTAACAACTACAATGTTGTTGTTGTTATTGTAGTCAATGTTTTTCCTTTTTCTTTTCTTTTAGCATTGTTATATAAATTAAGTCAGTAGATTTTCAATGCAGGAGGCTGCTTCATATGTCACTAGATAGAAATACTATTACAGGTCATTGGTTTACAGGTCACAGGTCACGGGTCGAAGGTCAGAGGGTATCATGACTATTTGATAAATCATCAATAACTAGTGATGTGGTGGTGGTGGTGGTGGTGGTGGATAAAAACCCCCAAAAGACAAGGAGAAAGCTATGAAAAGAAGGCTAAAATATCAGCTGTCCCTTTCAAAACTGCAACCTAGGTTGCTGTTGATATTGTTTTTTGTACTTTATGTTTTTGTTGTTTAGCCCCAGGTCAGTCCTGTCCATACAAACCTATGATCAAAGCCATGATCTCTTTTACTCTTTTACTCGTTTCAGTCATTTGACTGCAGCCATGCTGGAGCACCACCTTTAGTCGAGCAAATCGACTCCAGGGCTTATTCTTTGTAAGCCTAGTACTTATTCTATCAGTCTCTTTTGCCGAACCGCTAAGTTATGGGGACGTAAACACACCAGCATCGATTGTCAAGCGATGTTGGGGGTACAAACACAGACACACAAACACATACACATACATAAATATATATATATATATATATATATATATATATATATATATATATATATACATATATACGACAGGCTTCTTTCAGTTTCCCTCTACCAAATCCACTCACAAGGCTTTGGTCGACCCAAATAAACACTCACAACGCCCGGTCTGGGAATCGAAACCACGATCCTATGACCGCGAGTTTGCTGCCCTAACCACTGGGCCATTGTGCCTCCACTGCACCTACCTATGGAGGAGGGATCATTGAACAATAAGATGTAATGAGAAACCTGTAAAGAGCTAGCCTGATTCCTACGGGTTAGCATGCTGGCAACAACTGGCTATTACGATAAACTATTAATACTAATCTATACAATTATTACAGTAAACATCCTTCTTTTCCTTATTGTGATCAAATGACAGAGCACTCAGATGATGTAACACGAACGGACACACCCATAGCTAACAGCTGTTTTGTTTACAGTACATTCATCCATCTTTCGTTAATGGTGATGTGACAATGGTTATGGATCTCTGTCTTGACAAATAATCATTTTATTAATATTGTGCAATCATACCACATTATATTATATAATGGTACTTTAGTATTTTGTTATAATGTTAATCTAATTATTTCAGTAAGAAATATTTGTGTTGCTAAGTTACCAGAGCAAGGGTAACATGTTACCATGGTGACAACTTCATATATGCCAAAGGTGCATTTGTTTTTGTGAGTAAATGCTTAAGTGACAATCTGGATCAGTTAGGGTTTTCAGAAAAAGAAATCAAATAACTAAATCACCCATTTCAAATAGAATCTGTAAGTGGAACAGTAAAAATATGCAAGACCTTTCTCAAGAATGGTGATGATGCTGATGATGATGATGATGATGATGATGATGATGGTGATTACAATAATGATGATAGTGGTGATGATGATGATGATGATTATGATTGTCTTGGCGGTGGTGGTGGTGGTGGTGGTAATGGGGGCTGATGGCAGTAGTGGTGATGATGGTGGTGTCAAGAGAGGCAACAATGGCAATGATGGTATTGATGAAGATGAGGATGATGGTGATGATGATGATGATGATAAGGATGATGATGACGGTGGTGGTAGTGGTGGTGGTGGCGGTGGTGATAATGACGATGACATGACAAAGATAATTATGATCCTCCTCCTCATCATCTTCACCACCACCACCACCACCACCACCACCACTGCCACCGCTGACACCACCGCCACTACCACCACTGCTGCCGCCGCACCACCACCGTCAGCACCACCACCACCACCACCACCACCACCATCATCAGTATCATCATCATTGTCATCATGGCAGAGAATAACCAAAAATACCAAAAGACCCCCACAAAAAACTGCTTCAGCCAGCTGGTTATGATGTTGCAGAGACAGTTTTTGCACAAGTTTACTGAAGCGATTACTAAAGCAAGCTTGACTGCAGAGCGAGACATTTAATGGGTGGTGTTGAGATTTCTCTATATTGCAGACAATTTCCAAAGAAAATTTGTCATTCTCACCTGAGGAATGACAACACCACCTGCAGTGGATTCAGTGGCTGAAACGAAGAAATGTTAGAGTTTTGTTGCGTAGAAAGCTGTGTGGTGTCGTAAAACTAAATTGCTGGACATTGGTCAAAGAACATAAAAAAATAAATAAATGTGGAGGTGGGGGAAGCAAAAACAAAACAAACAAATGGTGTGTTTCAAAAAAGAACTATCAAAGAGATAATTTACAATTCCAACGTATTGAACATAGAATAATAAACCGATAGTCTATCATTTATTAATTCGAAAAGCTGTTTTGTATCAGAAACTGAAGAATTCAGCTGTTGCAGGAAACTGAAATAAAATTGTACTTCTTTTAATAATAATGGATAAACATCATCATCAGCATCATCATCACCACTATCACTTTTGTTGTTGTCACCACCACCGCCATCATACCACCACCAGGCCACCAGCACCACCACCACCAGGCCACCACCACCACCACCACCACCACCACCAGAGGATGGTGGTCAGTGGTAGAGGCGGTAGTAGCAGGTAATGGTGATGATGGTGACAGTAGTGGTGGTGGTGTTGGTGTAGTGGTGGTGGTGGTGGTGGTGGTAGCGATGGTTGTGGTGGTGGTGGGTAGAGGATGGTGGTCAGTGGTAATAGCAGTAGTAGCAGGTAATGGTGATAATGGTGACAGTAGTGGTGGTAGTGTTGGTGTGATAGTGGTGGTGGTGGTGGCGTCTGTGTGGAGGTGTTATTAGTAGTGGTGTTGGTGTGATGGGTGGTAATGTGGTGGGTGGTGGTGGTTTTGATGGTGGTACTAGCAGTAGTGGTGGTAGTGGTGGTGGTGGCGGCAGTGGTGGTGGTGGTGGTAGTAGTGGTAATGATGGTTGGTGGTGTTGGTGGTGGTACCAGCAGTTGAGGGAGTGGTATTGGTGTAGTAGTGAGTGGTGGTGGTCATCTCAATGACTTCCATACAACTCCCAGAATTGCTAGACTAGCATACTTTTGGTATTGAGTACACTTTCCCCTGTCTTGTCTGAAGGTGCATGGTCTCTCTAGTAAATAAGATGTTCAGCTCATGGTCATAAGGTCTTGGGTTCAATTCCAGAACTAGGTGACATGTAATGTTCTTGAGCAAGCCACTTCATTTCCTGTTACTCTAGTCTACCCACCTGTAATGGGTACCAACCAGGGTGCTGGTCTGGTGCAGCCCTCTCACCCTGCACCTATCACATTCTGATGTTCTACTATGTCAAAGATGATAGGGCCAAGAAAATACTTAGTGTCTGGTCGCATCTAACTATTTCTATGTCAATGTTGCATGTCTGCATGTCTGCATGTACTTTATGTGAATCTCTGTGCATGCATATGTGTGTATGGGACTCTGTGTGTGTGTGTGTGTGTGTGTGTGTGTGTGTGTGTGTGTGTGTGTGCATGTGTGTGTGTGTGTGTGTGTGTGTTGTAGTAAATTAAAGTGCCATCAATTCACAAAAGAGAATTTCATGACCATATCCCTTCATCATCATCATCATCACCACATCATGATTGTAACCATTGTTATTGTTATTGCTTTTGTTATCGTCACCACCACCACCACCACCACCACCACCACCACTACCACAACCAACACCATCACCATCAGCAGTTTGGATGGATGTTATAATAATGTGGACATAAAATTAAACGTTAATAAAAACTTCAAAATATGAATTAAAAAAAAAGAAGTGTAAATGCTCCCCACCTATTCACACACCAAAAATATTAACAAAAGGAGTTAAGATGGCTGACAAAAGCAATATTGAATACACCAAAAGAATGAAATCCATGAAATAATAAAGAAGAGGTAGGGTAAGATTAAAATGTTGACAGTAACATGAGCAAATAAAATCAATGTTTATTTGTCAGTGAAATATTATTTTGATTGATTCATAAACAAATTGATTTCTGAATGTTTAATCAATCAATAACAGTCCCTGTTTTTCAATTATTTCAGTCATAGTAAAATTGCTGATTTTTTTTTTTTTTTTTTTTTTTGCTGTGGTTCAATAGGCATAACAGATATGGATAGATGGATCAATGGGTAGATAGATAGATAGATGGATGGATAGATAGATAGATAGATAGATAGATAGATAGATAGATAGAGGGAGGCGCAATGGCTTGGTGGTTAGGGCAGCGGACTCACGGTCGTAGGATCGCGGTTTCGATTCCCAGACCAAGCGTTGTGAGCGTTTATTGAGCGAAAAGACCTAAAGCTCCATGAGGCTCCAGCAGGGGATGGTGGCGAACCCTGCTGTACTCTTTCACCACAACTTTCTCTCACTCTTACTTCCTGTTTCTGTTGTGCCTGTAATTCAAAGGGTCAGCCTTGTCACATTGTGTCACGCTGAATATCCCCGAGAACTACGTTAAGGGTACACGTGTCTGTGGAGTGCTCAGCCACTTGCACGTTAATTTCACGAGCAGGCTGTTCCGTTGATCGGATCAACTGGAACCCTCGACGTCGTAAGTGACGGAGTGCCAACAACAACAATACTAATACTCTCATCCATATGTAATGGCTTTCTATTCTTCAACAAACAATGAGCACATTAGGACTGAAATGTGACTGACCAGTTAGATATTTTCTAGTCACAGCTGAGTACATACCTTGGAATACGATCAAGAAGCAATTGGCTAAAGTGATTCTAATTTTAGAACAGGTCATTAATATATATCTTGTTTTGTCAAGTGACACCATATTCACTTGCTACACATTGTCTATTGACTGGAAGACTTACAATTAAGTGTTGCAAGTAAGGGAAGAAAGATCTTACTGCTTTCACCTGCCTTATAGACAGAGCATTTCTCCTGCAAAACACTTGCTCCCACATTTTATATGGAAATGGAAATAACCAGATTTGCCAAAATATAGTCCATGCAACAGGCACAGATATGGAAGGGTGGCTGTAAAGTTATCTTCCCAACCACATGGTTCTGGGTTCAGTCCCACTATGTGGTACCTTGGGCAAGTGTCTTCTATTATAGCACTGGGCTGATCAAAGTTTCGTAAGTGGATTTGGTAGATGGAAACTGAAAGAAGCTCATCATGTGCATATGTGTATGTGTATATGTGTGTGTGAACATGTGTGTGATGTATATGTGTGTTTGTGTTTGAGTGGTCTATGTGTAAGTGTGTGTGTGTGTGTGTGTGTATGAATATGTGCATATTTATGTCTCCTTGTCATGATACATGGTAGCTGTGAATGAGTGCCACTGTTGCTTGGAAACAAGCGAGAGTTGGCAACAGGAAGAGTATCCAGGCATAGAAAATCTACCCTAATCATTTCTATCCATTAAAATGATGATGACAATGATGATGATGATGACGATGTCAGTGAGGTTGATGATGACGATGATGATGTTGATGATAGTGTCACAAAATTCCTAAATTAACATTAACATAAATTTGTGCACTGTGTAAAGAAGTGAGTTCTGATATTTGGGGCAGGGTCCAACTTGATGATCCACACATTCTTATGTAGGAAAAATAAATGGGGAGAATAATCAATATGCCCCCTTTTAAAAAAAATGATTCAGTTTGGGAAGAAAGGACACTGTTTTATCATGCCCCTCATCAAGCGTAGTGTTTTTCATAAGAAGTGGGCCTGTAAAGATTGGAAAAAGAGGATTATATAGTAGCATCCATAGATTGGTGGTGATAAACAAACCTTGACCCTTTTTTTGAATAGCCATTAAGCAAGCTATTAACTCAACTCAGACAGCTGTAATTATTGTCCATTAATGTAGACATAATTAAAAATTTTAGCACCATGTTTTTCTACTGATTATTCTGTAGCTATTCCAACAGATTTATTTTGATCAACAATGTAAAAAAAAATGAATAAATAAATAAATAAAAATACAAAAAAATCAATAAATATTAAAAAATAAAACTAATTATTGTACAAATAATATAGAATTAGTATATTAAATAATTAGTAGAATTAGCATAAATTGGCTGCTTTCGTTTACTTTTTACTCTATTTTGAGTCATTAAGCTATTACGCTAGTTTTGAGTTTTTTAAATATTCATTTTTCTTTTAGTTTTGTTTTTGTATCTTTTTTTTTTTGCTTTTTGTTGTCATTTTATTCCTTTTTTTTTTTTTTGGTTATTTCATTCTCTTTAGGGAATGAAGTCAAAATCTTATTAACAATGCAATAATCAGTTGGTGTAGAAATGGTGGTATTTAGTTTATTAAGAATTTTCTTATAGAAGAAATATCAGGAAAATATCGACGACAGAATCAAATGAAAAGAAAACAAAAATTTTATTTCAGGAAATGTGTTTGCAATAGAGATGGAAATTAAGCTATTTAGCAAGTAAAATTATAAAATCATGGTTTATTACAGAGATTGTCAGCACCGACACCATCACCTCTACCAATAATCCCCAGTGGAAGCACCACCACCACTACCACCACCACCACCACCACCACTACCACTAGTGTTGTTTTCATCAATGCCATTACCACCACTGTCATCATCTACGTTGTTGTCATCATCAACATCATCATCATCATCATCATCACCATCATCATCATCTTTATCATCATCAGAAACATCATCGTCGTCATCATCGTCATCATCATCATCTTTATCATCATTGTCATCATCATCATCATCATTATCATCATCATCATTCTCTTCCTTCTCTTCTTCTTCATCATTGTCGTCACCACCACCACCATCATCATCATCATGAAATAAAATGTCTTGCTCAAGGACACAACGCATCGCTGGGAATTGAACTCATGACCTTATGATCATGAACCGAATACCCTAACCACTAATCCACATGCCTTCACTACTTACCCATTACATATCCTCTATGTCACTCAATCTATTGATTTTCTTCTGTTCTGACGCAAAATTAATTTTTCCTGAGTAAGCAACCCAATTATTAGTACTATTTGTATTGTTTCACTGACCCTGGAGGAATGAAAGGCTAAATAACTCCTAGAAGGAATTGAATTCAGTATACGGAGGAGAGGCTTGAAACTAAATATTTTAAATCATTCATTTAGACTGGTGTTCTGCAATTTCTGCCAAATTTTTCCTTAGCAGCATGCTGTGGGTTTTGACCAACTCTGTATGGTAGCCAAATTCACTGCCCCTCTCATCATTTAGCATTTAAACAGGTCATATCTGGCCCAAATATTTTGCCCTGTTTTATGTTCAAACTAGCCAGATTTTACCTCTCCCACTAACCCTATACTGTAATTCAGGAAATAAAATAAATCACATCATCAAAATCTTGAAACTGCAAGATAACACATGAGAAATTCAAAGCAATGTGAATAAATAAGCATTATATGTAATAACCTGAATGCTATAGAATTAAATATAACATATCTTCAACTATAGCAAATACATATATATAAAGTGGCCACCTTCTATGATCCACATAGCCTACGCATTCCTTGCTATACCACCAACTTTCTTCTTTTGCAATATTCATTATAACCAATCATAGCTTACATAAAAACTGGAAGAAAAAACCTTCCACATTGGCAAGAATATGGTGAAATATTTTTTAAAAAACAAGCAAAAGATTTTAAACTAAAGAAAAACATTTATATTATTTATAGATAATACAGTCTTTTTCTTCCAGTATAAAAAAAAAAAATTATTTCCATCATTCCAGAATATTCTCTATGCATTAAGGATTGCTAAAGATCAAAATATTCAATAAAGAGATGTATATTAATGCAGACTGGTTAATTTTAATAAAGAATGGCATTTCTCCAGCCTTCTTAGATTACAGTTTTCTATCAATAAAATCTTGCCAGTTTTTCTAATTGTATAAGAACTTCTCAGTTAAAGACTGAATATTTCCCACCCACTATTAGTATTCACTGAATGTTGGTCAACTCAAACCAAGCTGCTGGTATTTTGGTATTCTGCTAGCGTTAATGGCAATCAATATACAGACTAAATTATTATCATGCTTAATCTCCGGCAAGAAGGCAATATATCTCATCTCATAAATGAAACTTCATAGTTCTTATTTAAGATGGTGTCTTGAGAGAGTCATTAAAGTGTTAGTTGGAATGCCTAGTGGTATTTGATCTGATGTTCTGAGTTCAAATCTTACGTTACTTTTCACCCTTTTTGGGATTGATAAAAGAAAATACCACACATACACACACACACACACACAGAAACACACACTCATGTATGTGTATATGTGTATGTGTGAGTGTGTGTGTGTGAGTGTGTGTGTGTGTGTGTGTGTGTGTGTGTATGTGTATAAATTATAAATAAAGAGAAGAAATATGCAGTAAGTAAAATTTATTTTGCCATTGGATATCCATATTCAATTACAATTGTTTTGCAACTTACTCAGTCAGTTCAGTTGGCACTCCGTCGCTTACGACGTCGAGGGTTCCAGTTGATCCGATCAACGGAACAGCCTGCTCGTGAAATTAACGTGCAAGTGTAATTCTTTTTATGGCTAGGTTATCATGTAGTGTTGCTGTGACTTCTGCCTCATATATGATGACGTTTATCATGCAGGCCTGATCAAGTCAGGCTGGTATACTTGCATGTACAAAATATAGTAAATTTTTCAATTTTAAAATTTATACAATATTCCTATGCCTATTTTCGACATTGGTCGCGTTTCTACTATGACTTAAAACTGGGAAGATAGTTTTTGTGTGTGGTAAATGCTCAGGGACAATAAACACTGAAAATGTGGTCGATGCCAATGCCGGCTGACTGGGCCCTCATGCTGGTGGCACGTAAAAAGCACCCACTACACTCTCGGAGTGGTTGGCGTTAGGAAGGGCATCCAACTGTTGAAACTTTGCCAGATCTGATTGGAGCTGGGTGCAGCTTTCTGGCTCGCTAGCCCTCAGTCAAACCGTCCAACCCATGCCAACATGGAAAGTGGATGTCAAACGATGACGATGATGATGATGATGATGATGATATGTATATAAATATCAGAAATGACAGAAAAAGATGGCCTCTGAGGGTGCATTGCTTTGTTCTTTTAGCTGTATGTTGTATTATGATTAGTCATAAATAAATAGCATACATAAAAATTTCTAAAAATAATTTTTTATATCAGACCTTTCTAAATTTAGACAATGTTTTATCCTTCCTTTTTTTTTTTTTTATCTGATATGTAAATTCTTTGTGTATTAAATTGTTTGTGGTCTTCGAAAATTATGGCACTTCAGATTTAGCCAGATAGTCTCAGTTTGTTTCTATATATAGAAGAAAACAAATAAATGGTCAAAAATAATTACAAATGTAATTAGAAACATCTTATTTATAAAATATGTAATGGAGAAAAAATACAACCAAAAGACATCTTAGATGTACATTCTTACTGTTCGCTATTGGATTACATCCTGGAAATAATAATAATAATAATAAATGCCATATTTTATGTCTTTTAACTGTTATTCGTTTCAATCATTGGATTGTTGCCATGCTGGAGTACTGCCTTGAAGGCTTAAAAGGTTTTAGTCGAACACATCAACCTCAGTTCTTATTTTTAAGTCTGGTACTTCTATTGGTCTCTTTTGCTGAGCCACTAAGTTAAAGAGATGCAAACAAACCAGCACTGGCTGTTAGGTCTGACAACCTCTTGTACCTAACTACACCTTAAGTCCATCCTAGCATCTAATGTGGCTTTTTAAACCAGATAATGTATTGAAAAGACACCCACATAGATTGCATATCTGATTTGGACCACCAAGAGGTGGTGTTAAATTCTGATCTTTGTGGATCTTAAAATGTCTTTTGAGGTCACCATTAGATTTGCAGACCTTATGGTATACATGGCAATGAAAGGAGTGCATAGATATATAGGCAAAATAGTTGGTGGAGATATGAGCCCAGCAAAACAAAGGCATGGTGCCTGCCTGCCTACCTACTTATTACCTACCTACCTACCTACCTTCCTACCTACCTACCTACCTACCTATCTATCTATCTATCTATATATATATATATATATATATATATATATATATATTGGCACGTAAAAATATCTATTTTTTCATACAAATAATCTCTTTCGTCATATGTATATATATATACATTTATCATAAAGGCATCTATTTTGTTGTACACCTATTTTTCATACATTCTTTCAGTCTTCATTCAGTCATCTATATTTGCACACAAATGTCTATTTTTGCTCCAGTGCACTTTTCTAACACGTTAGAATTCTATTGTTCTTAACTTTTGATATTTTCTATCATCAAAAGGAATGCTGTAATCATACAGAAATTCCTATGTGCACCAAATTTTGAATGATGTGTGATCACCTCAATGGGAATCAATGGTTTGGACAGTTGTGTCGAGCCCCCTTGTAATATATGCAAAAATATTGCAGAATCATCAAATATCACAAAACTCACTGAATGTGGATGACGGTTTTCATTCATATGTGTGTAAGATAGCTCACTGTGACACATATATTTTACGTAACTATGCAGATAAATTAAATATAACAGCTTAAGTTTGATATACAATATATATATATATATAGGGTTATGAGCGATAGTGGTGTCAATTAGTCATATATATAAGTGTGCATGTGCATGTACTTGTGTGTAATGTATGCACATATGTGTGTTCATGCATGCATGTACCTGCATGTATGTGTTGGCAGCGGCAGCTGTAGTAGTAGTAGTAGTAGTAACTGTAGTGGTGGTGGTGGTGGTGGTGGTGGTAGTAGTAGTAGTAGTAGTAGTAGTAACAGCAGCAAAAGCAACAGCAGCAGCAAGAGCAGCAGAAACGGCAGTGGCAGCATCAGCAGTCAGGGTAACACTGACCGTTCATTCATCTTCGTATAAAGAGGAACCAATTCTGACAGGATGAATCACCAAACTCCTCCAAATTCCCCATTTAGTTTTACACCCGGTTTCCATTTGCTGCCAATCTCTTCCTCCTCACTTCCCTCTCTCTGTTTACCTATTTATCTATCTATCGATCTATC
>NC_142946.1:52445815-52448315 GCF_046866305.1 Octopus bimaculoides
CCATATATGTTCAGTCACTTTTACCTCTGTTTTCAATTCTATACAAAGGCAGTAGCTGTAGAATTAAATATATCACTGGTCCACTATAGCATTGATATTAGAGCTGGTTCTAATCTAGCCAAAGTCTCATTACACATCCACATTCACATGCATACACCCATCTACACATATATACATAAATATACAGACACACACATATGCACACACACATACCTACACACGCACACACACACACAAACACAAACACAAAAACACACACACACGTGCCGCACATACACATACTAATATACATATACAAAGACATACAAATATACACACATACAGACACATACACACACACACATACACGCATGCACACATAGATATGTGCATGTGCACGCGCACGTACACACACACACACACACATACACGTGCCGCACATACACATACTAATATACACATACAAAGACATACAGATATACACACATACAGACACACACCCACACACATAGATGCATGCACACATAGATATGTGTATGTGCACACGCACACACACACACACACACACACACACACACATACACACACACACACACACTCACATGCACATGCACTTGGCTTCTACGCAGTTTCTGTCTTCCAGTTCAACTCACAAAGCATTGATCAATCTGAGACTATAGCAGAAGATGAAAATACTTGCTCAAGTTATCACACAGTGAGATGGAACAGAAAACTGCCTAGTTGTGAAACAAGTATTGTATTCAAACAGCTCTGCCTATTTGAAGAAAATTCTGTACCTCTTCAAATATCTATTTGATCCACTTGAAGATGGCAAAGACTTGTGCTTGAAAATGGTAGAACACCAGAATCAATGCATTCCATTATTGGTTTCAGACTTTGGTACAAAGCCAACAATTTCAGGAAAGTGGGTAAGTCAATTATATTGACCCCAGTGCTCAGCTGGTACTTATTTTATCAATCGTGAAAGGATGAAGGGCAAAATTGGCCTTGATGGGATTTGAACTCAGAACGTAAACATGGACGAAACATCACTAAACACTTTGCCCAGTGAGCTAACAACTCTGCCAGTTCACTGCCTGAATATTTTCCAATATTAAGCTTCATCCCTCTGTATTTTGAATTCCATGTATAACACTTCGACAAGGATCAATTTGCCTTTCATATCCAACTAAGGCTAAGGAATGAGGAAAAACAAAACAAAACAAAAACAAAAAAGCTTGGCATGTAATGTTCTATAAAGTTGTAGTGTTGTGCCAATATAAGAAATCATTATATATTCCAGTTGGCATGGTATTAAGGATTCATTAATTAGATCAGTAGAAGGATGAATGAATGATGCTGTTTGAATGAGCATGGGAAGAAGACGAACTGGTTGATCAACTGCCGATCTGTTTGTAGATAAATAACAAAGACTAAATCAATGGATCCATGATAAACAGGCATGACTGACCATTTTGAATCAATAGTCAGCTAGCCAGCAAGATGATGTAATCAGTAAAATATAGATCGATAAACTGGATAGATAACTCAGTATACCCATACATGTATGTGTACATATATATATATATATACATATATATATATATATATATATATATATATATATATATATATATATATATATATATATATATATATATATATGTATGTATATATATATATATTTATATATATATACACACATATATATATACAGTGCATGTTCAAGATTGCACAGGCACCTAACACTCTTAACAAAAGTATGGTACATGCTTCTCTCCTTGTTTCTTTCTGTGTTCCTTTCTGTGGAAGAGTGTAGGCTCGAAATGTTAAACACTTTTTCACTTCCCGAGTGTTATACTAATACATCTGCTTGTTTTCTGTACCACCTGCCTTCGTCTTTTGTTTTTTTCGTGAATTCTCCTTATATATATATATATATATATATATATATATATATATATATATATATATATATATGTCTGTGCACACGTTTGAATGTGGTGTGTGCCAGAGGGTTTGCAAATCCAATGGGGGTCTTAAAAGACATGTTAGGATCCACAATGAGCAGAACTTACTTGCAGGTATTGGTAGTGCAAATCAGAGGTGCAATCTGTGTGGGTGTTTTTTCAAAACACTGTCTGGTTTAAAAAGCCACATCAGACGCCATGAAAGGGCTAAGGTGTAGGTGCAGGAGGTGGTCAAACTCTGTTTAAGGAGTAGACAACCACCATATATATATATATATATATATCAGAGGCCTCAGAGAAAGTCATCTAATTGTGCCAATATAAAACATTTAATAATTTTTAGAAATATCAGTACCTCGATAATTTTGTGAAGGAGGCTGGATGCAGTTGCTCAACCTACTAGAAATAGCAGCAGGATATCAATCCTATCACAAACACAGGCCTGCTTGTCCCATAGCTGAACTGAGTTGAAACAACATCATTACCATTATTATTGTCATTGGCATTGCTGCCATAAGTACAAAGGTGGGTGTAGCCACAATTTTACAAGG
>NC_142946.1:52450815-52475815 GCF_046866305.1 Octopus bimaculoides
ATACATATGTTTATACATGTGTGTATGTGAGTAACTCTACAACTATATCCACACACACACACACATGTTTGATAGGTGCAAGCATGGCTACAGGCACAATGTGACTGTATGCAGGCTCTGTCCCACTACGTAACACCTTGAGCAAGCTTGTGTGTGTCTGTGTCTGTGTCTGAGTGTGCTTTTGTGTGCATGATTGCACGTTTGTGCTTTTTGTCTCACCACTTGAAAACAAGTATTGGTTTGTTTACATTCCCATAACTTAGAGGTTCAGTAAAAGATACTGACCAATGCTCTAAGGACCAAGTCTTAAATATAAAAGAACTCTCTCAGTACTGGGTTTGCTTTAATTGAGTAAAGTCCTTCAAAATGGTGCCCCAGTATGGCCATAGTACCATGACCTTAAGACATGAAAGAATACAAGAAAGAAAATAAATATAGAACTTGAAATAGAATTTTGGTCTTCAATTTTTTTCTGTTTTCTGGGAAAACATGCTCTTTTTCAGAAGACTCTGCTAATGTACATAATTACTCTAATTGTATTATTTTTCTAATCAATAATTTTTTCCAATACCTATTGCAATAAATGTGGATATACAATATTCTTAGCTGTCAAGAGCTGTAAAGAACAAAGTTCTGAAAAATTCACATAACCAGTGACCTTCTCCAAGAAAAGATGTCGCCTTAAAAAACATTTCGACTATGTTAAAGCAAAACTGTGACCAATAGGTTTAACTACATTCATATGCACATATGCACATATGCACACATGCCTCTCTCTATCTCTCATTTTATCTGTCTATCTATCTGTCACAGTCACTCTTGTCAGTGACCTTTATGCTCCTCAACAACCATCATCTTAACCATCAACAACAATATTAGTTTTAACCATCATTGTCATTGTTGTCCTTCCAGAAGCCCAAGAGGAAGTCTATCATATGGCTTCTTGACCTAAAAGAAATAGGTGACCAAATATCCCTCAAATCGTATTGTACCTTCTTAAAGGATGTATCAGAAAGTGGTCGTGATTAAAATGCCTTTGATCTTGGGCCTGATCGATCAGAGCTGACATGGTGGTGGTGGTGGTGGTGGTGGTGGTGGCACTACTACTACTGCTGCTGCTGCTGCTACCACCACCGCCGCCGCCGCCGCCACCACCACTACTACTACTACTACTACTACCTACGCCTTAATCATCAATAATATCTGTTAAGTCATGTCAAAACTAACCTGGGGCTAAACAACATCAACAGCAACACTTATCATAATCATCATCATCATCATCATCATCATCATCATCATCACCATCATCACCATCGCCATCACCACCACCACCACCATCATCATCATCATCATCATCAACATCATCATCATCAACATCATTTTTGGCATTGCAAATTGCTGTCTTCTTAATTGTCATCACTTGTTATAACTGTCGTTATGAACCTCACCACCCCATTATCATTATCATCATCACCATCATCATCATCATCATCATCACCACCATAATCATCATCACCACCACCACCACCACCACCACCATCATCGTCATCATTGCCCTCCTCCCACCACCACCACCACAATCATTACTGCTGTTCCTATCATTGTCACGATCACTATCACATCCCTTCCTACCATCATCATCATCAGCAGCACCACTGCTACTGCTCCCCCCCCCGTCATCATCATCATCATCATCATCACCACCCCTGCTGCCATCATTATCATTTATTGTCCTGTAGTTATGTTTTATCTCCTCATGTTCTCGGCTGTTAAACTGTCAATCAAGCAATTATAATCTCCCACTACATCACCAACAAAATCATACAAGAAAGATCTCCGTTGGACCACCAACACCACCACCATCATCACCATCACCATAACCACCACTTTTACCACCACTACAACCACCACCACCACCACCACCATTTTTATTCCCAACATTTTCTCCCTCCTTTTCTCTCACACACATACATACTCACACACATACATACATACATACAGACAGACAGACAGACAGACAGACAGACATTTTATTTAAAGTCTTCTACATCTTTAAACTGAGATGTTGTTTCTGCAACTATTCCTTCCTTGAAGCAACCATTGATTTATTTATTTAACCCCTTCTGAGTAGGGAAACAACATTTCTATCTTTCCGCATTTGTTTTTCTTTTTAACAATTCATACCTTTTAGGAATACACACACACACCATGCACGTACGCACACACACACACACACACACACATGCCTTACAGATTAATTAATTACCTGATGAAAACAACAGGTGGTTAAATCTTCCAGATGATTGTCTGCCAGTCAAAGAGTTGATTGTTCGCAGTTTGTTACAGCACTCTGCACCGAGCTGTGTCACCTGGCAAACACATTCAGCTGTTAAAACAAGACCCTGTCTAAGTGATAGCAAATAGATGCAGTCTTTATTCATATAAGTCTTCTTTGAAGGGGGAAAATAACATCATCATCATCATCATCATCATCATCATCCTCATCATCATCATCATCATCATCACCACCACCACCACCACCACCTTGCAGTATTTGTTCTGACGCTTTGTGTTCTGAGTTCAACAAGCAGTTGTGTGTAGTATTGTTTCATTTATAAGAGATGTTACATTTGCATATTCAAG
Organism: Octopus bimaculoides; assembly: GCF_046866305.1. NCBI lineage: Eukaryota > Metazoa > Mollusca > Cephalopoda > Octopoda > Octopodidae > Octopus > Octopus bimaculoides. The sequence goes on from NC_142946.1 coordinate 52,453,459, forward strand.
TTAGAAGATAGGTATTTTACTTTACAGCTGTTTCAAATATTTGGCGTCAGGCATATATAAGGATGTTGCCTTTATAATCGATGTTTTATCATTATTACTAGTACTACTAAGATGGCGAACTGACGGGGTTGTTAGCATGCTGGACAAAATGCTTGGTGGCATTTTGTCTGTCTAAACATCCAGAGTTCAAATTTCGCCAAGGTCAGCTTTGCCTTTCATCCTTTCATGGACACTACTGGTTGAGCACTGGGATTGATGTAATTATCTTACCTCCTCCCCTGAGATCAATGCAATCAATTTACTCCGAACTTGCTGGCCTTGTACCAAAATGTGAAACCATTATTGTTGTTGTTGTTGTTTTTACTGCGAGGGCTTTAATACTCATTATAGTTGCTGTAGCTCAAGAGTATATTTTTATTACCAGTATAATCACCGTCATTATTATTATTGCTGATATTATTACCATTGTTAAGCATGGTCATATCAATGTAGCACTTTTATTAACATGAGGATAATGGCCCACATTCATGTAATTATTATTAGTATTACAACCATTAGTATTATTACTATCATTACTATTATAATCGTCATTGCTAGAATGCATAGTAACAAAATTATTATTACAGCCAGTATTAATGTTACTATTATTATTATTGTTGTTGTTGTTGTTGTTGCGAAGACCTGTTGGGGCAAGTGAAAGCGAAATCGTGATGGCACCTGTGCCCAGCGTTGCCTTCCTGGCACTTGTGCCGGTGGTACGTATAAAGACATTCGAGCGAGATCGTTGCCAGTGCCGCTCGACTGACTCCTGTGCAGGTGGCACATAAAATACACCATTTTGAGTGTGGCCGTTGCCAGTACCGCCTGACTGGCCTTCGTACCGGTGGCACATAAAAGCACCCACTACACTCTCTGAGTGGTTGGCGTTAGGAAGGGCATCCAGCTGTAGAAACTCTGCCAAATCAGATTGGAGCCTGGTGTAGCCATCTGGCTCACCAGTCATTAGTCAAATCGTCCAACCCATGCCAGCATGGAAAGCGGACATTAAACGACGATGATGATGATGATTATTTATGGTTTCCTTTCATTATAACTTTCTTTCAGCTGCCTTTAGTACCGGGCATCCTCCGGAGGCCAAGAGTAAGCAAGGACACTTTTATTTTGCTATGCATGCTAAAATTATCACCACATTTATTCCATTTTAGATGGAGAGTGCTTCCTGTACCCATCAAGGTTATCTTTTGTAGTTCATGGAGATTGGAGTTACCAGGGAATTACTTAGTATTCTTCTTCTTCTTCTTCATGATATATATATATATATATATATATAGATAGATAGATAGATAGATAGATAGATAGATAGATAGATAGATAGATTTATTCTGTATGAGGTTATTTGGAGCAACCTCCACCACCTTACTTTTTTGTGGTGATTATATCATATTTGTTGTATTCTGTGCCTGGGATCAACTGTGTAATGAAACCAGTCATTGAGGGATATAATAGAACGAATGAATTGTGAGTGTGAAAGAAGAGAAAAGGGAAAGAAAGAAAGAGAAGAGAAGAAGGAAGGAAAAAAGAATGAAAGAACAAAAAAAAGAAAAGAAGGACGGCAGGTAAGAAGAAAGAATGAAAGAAAGAAGAAAAGAAGGAAAGAAAGTATAGTTGAACTTCATTATAGATATCAAAGAATGGAAGCAACAAATATTTATGGAATGTCATAGAGAGAGAGATAGAATAAAATTGCTTGAAAAGGTGTGTATATTTATAAGGTTGTGTTTGAAAAACTGGGGGGAAAACTAAACAGAACTGGAAAAAAAATCAGCTTTTAATTAGTATTGCCATGAGTGAAGTGGAGTGGTGAATCGACATACAAAAGTGGAAATTGTTAGAAGGGTCTGGTTTTTCTGTTTTCCTTTTCTGAAAAAATTTTTTAAAAAATCAAAGACAGGAACTTGAAAAGGAAATCATTATATTTTGTAGGGTTTTGTTTTGAAAATTCAATGAAATATTAATAGAACTGAAAGCAAATATTATATTAAGTAGTTACGACATAAGTGAAAGATAATGGGCAATCGAAATAGAGAAGAAATGAAAATTGTTGTTAGAAGGGGCCTGTCTTTGTGAAAGGAAAAGAAAGAGCAATAATAGAACTGAAATGGGTTGTCTGAAGAGATGAAATTATGTATTTAAGCAGAAGAAATGGAAAATTATCAATGGAGTCAGCAGACCGTATATATATATATATATGTATACATATATATATATATATATATATATATATATATATATATACATATATATATATATATATATATATATATATATATATATATATATATATATATATATATATATATATATATATATATGTATATGCATATATGTATATGCATATATGTATATGCATATATGTATATATACATATATGCATATGCATATATGTATATATGGAAGAATATGTTTAATAATTATGATAATAATAGCAAAAAAAAAAAATGAGAGAGAATGTTAATATTGTCCATTTGTTTGCTTCTGTTTTCGGCAAACAATTAACTTGGAATGTATAGTATTTCATTTCAAGGAATAAATATGATTTGGGGTAGAAATTACCTTGTGAGTGGTTTTGGATGACAGAAACTGAAAGAAGCCTATACATACTTACACACACACACACACACACAAACACACACATATATATACTTTTATTCTTTTATTCTTTTATTTGTTTCGGTCATTTGACCACGGCCATGCTGAAGCACTGCCTAGCATTTATTCTATTGGTCTCTTTTGCCAAGCCACTAAGTTACAGGGATGTAAATACACCAACATTGGTTGTCAAGCGATGGTGGGGAGGACAAACACAGACACACAAATACGCACACACACGCAGTGGGACTGAAACTGGAACGATGTGGTTAGGAAACAAACTTCTTACCACACAGCCATGCCTGTATATATCATCATTATCCTCATCATCAGGCTCATGGGCCCGGTTTCCCGGTTTCTATGGCGTATGTGTTCCCCACCAGCTGGACAGGACGCCAGTCCATCGCACCGTTACTCAAGAAATAGGAAGAAAGAGTGAGAGAAAGTTGGGGCGAAAGAGTACAACAGGAGTCGCCACCACCCCTTGCCGGAGCCTCGTGGAGCTTTAGGTGTTTGTTGCTCAATAAACACACACAACGCCCAGTCTGGGAATCGAAACCGCGATCCTCCGACTGCGAGTCTGCTACCCTAACCATTGTGCCTCCATATATATATATATATATATATATATATATATATACAAACATATATAATACATGTATGCATATGTATGTATATATGTGTTTGTATGTGTGTGTGTGTTGCACACACACACCACATACGCATACAAACACATACGTAGCCGTATGCTAATCTGCATTTATACTCTTCATTAAAAATAAAATAGAAACAAAGAAGAGACTCAGAGAACTTATAATTAGAGAATTGAAACAAGTGATCAACAACAATAATAGCAACAACAATAATAGCAACAACATCAACCTCACTATCACCACTACCACCAACTCCAACAGCAGTGACAGCAGGACCAACAGCCATAACAACAAAAGCAAAAACAACGAAAGTATGAAAGGACAAGAGGATGAAATACGGGAAAAGAAGTATAAACACTAACTCATGTAACGTCTTCTTTTATCAAAAGGATTGGGTGGGGTTTTAGTCTTATGAAAAATATAGTTGCCAAAATGTAGTTGGCAGTGAGCCAGTGGCACAATTATTTAGCTTTCATAAAGTCCAATATCATTACAAAGACAATAGCCAGAGCCGAACTCTGATTGCCAAGGTAAAGATGGAGATAGAGCTGAAAAATGGTGTGGTGATGACGATGGTGATGGTAGTGATGATGATAATAATGATGGTGATGATGATGGTGGTGATGGTGGTGGTGGTGGTAATGATGATGATGGGGAGGAGGAGGAGGAGGAGGAGAATTCCATTAGAATATTTAACCTAATAGTGATTACCTTGAGAATAAGTGCCAAAGGCTTTTTTGCCCAGCTGTTGTTGTTATTATTATTATTAAGGCAGCGAGCTGGCTGAATCGTTAGCACAGGCGGAGGGAAAATGTTTGGAAAACTTTCGTCCATCTTCATGTTCTGAGTTCAAATTCTGTCAAGCTCAACTCTTTTCATCCTTTTGGAGTCAATAAATTAAGTACCAGTGAAACACTGGGGTTGATGTAATCAACTAGTCCCCTCCCCTAAAATTTCAGGCCTTGAGCCAATAGTAGAAAGAATTATTATTATTATTGTTATTATAATTATTACTATTATTATTATAGGCTCAGGAGTAGCTGTGTGGTAAGTAGTTATATGTGCAGGAGTGGCTGTGTGGTAAGTAGCTTGCTTACCAACTACATGGTTCTGGGTTCAGTCCCACTGCATGGCACTTTGGGCAAGTATCTTCTACTATAGCCTCGGGCCGACCAAAGCTTTGTGAGCGGCAGACGGAAGACTTTAAAGTTAAGTACTTGAGCTTATTTGTTTGACGAAAATCCCTTCAAGGCAGTGCTCCAGCATGGCTGCAGTCTAATGACTGAAACAAGTGAAAAATAAGGAGAAAGAAAGATTTACCTTTTGCTTAAAATCAATGTTATTCAGAGAAAGTGAGGCAGTGAGACAGGGAGAGAGAGAAAAAGAGAGAGAGAGAGAGAGAAAGACAGTCAGATAGACAGACAGACAGACAGAAAGAGAAAGATAGAGAGAGAGGGGGGATAGAAAGGTAAAGGAAAGATTGATTAAACAAGGAAAGAGCAGGAGAAAGATAAACAGATAAAATAAAGATGAAGACAGGAAGAAAACAGAATGGTTTCAGTGAATTTCACATGAATATTAATGGCTATAAATTAGCAATAAAATTACAATTCCCAGAGTTTTTCTCAGAATCACTTTATTATTGTCTACCTTAACACAGTGACAATCTGCAGAACAAGGTAAAAGTGTGTCGAGAGCTTATGGTGGAAAGCTTCATCTAAAGCAGTGTTTCTCAACCATTTTTTCCCTTTGGACCCAGGGCCGTCGCTAAGCACCTGCAACCCCTGCAGTCACAAAAGGGCCACCATGGTTGAAGGGCCCCCATGTTAAGATCAAAGTACATAGATGAGTCATCTATTTATTTTGGTTAAGATGTAGAACAAAAATGAAACTATGTTAATTGAAAATGTCAAGAAATAAAAGGGTAATACATTGTATCTGCAAAAGTTCTTGTAAAAATATTACATTGTACCACGAACGTGTACCAGACTTTGTGGATTGTCTATGAGAGCTGTTGAACACGAACTTAGCTCTCAGCTAAGATAGCAAAGTATGATTTGAATGAGATTTAGCTGCTGCTTCTAGCAGGTTGAACAACCACAAAGAGTCTCCCATGTTGGGTCATGGACCAAGTGATGACGGTGGTGGTGGTGGTGGTGGTGGTGTCAGTAGTGATGGAGGCAATGGCAACGGAAGCAGTGGTGGTGGAGGTGATGGTGGTGGAGGTGATGATGGTGGAGGTGATGTTAGGTGGTCTGCATTGGCAAAAAAAAAAAAAATCAATCATTTAGTAAAAGTTCACAAAAGTTGGTATGCAACAGAATAAAAGCATAAAAGAATATAAAAATAAAAGAATGAAAGAATGTCTCATTGAACACTTGCCTGCTGTCTCTGTTATCCACTGACTATAAATAGTAAGGGAAAAGTGATCTTCAATTATTTGCTGGACTACCAGAATCATTTAGTTACTGTCTAAACACTATAATTACTTTTTAACATTAGATCAGCTCAACTCCAGCTAATAAAAACCAGAGTTTGGAGGGAACCAGCAGTATTCTGTGTTGACAAAAATCACTTAATGAAATTTGAAAATTTGTTTAAGTTCATATAACATGGGCAAAATGTGAGTCTTGATATTAGAAGAGAGGAAGTTTGTCTGTTGTTTTTGAGGTTTTTGCTGATCCACTGCTTAAAAACATTAAATGTAAACATAACATTTCTTTTTTGTTTTTAAGATGTCCTTATAGATTATCTGATTGCTGTTGTTTTCCTTCACTGGAGAACATTTCCTCTCTTTAGACGATGCATGTTTGTTATCATTCATTCATCATTTGACATCCATTTTCCATGCTGGCATGGGTTGGACAGTTTGACAGGAGCTAACATGGACTGGACGGTTTGATAGGAACAGGCAAGGCCAGAAACTGCACCAGATTCCATTGTTTTGGCATGGTTTCTACAACTAGACACCCTTTCTAACACCAACCACTTTACAGAGCTGAACACTCAGAGTTTAATAGTAGGTCTTAAAATGGGTACTAGGGCAAAATCCTTCTGAGGACAAAATCCCACCCTGGACAAAATCCCACCCTGGACAAAATCTCTATGTTTGTAGGTTAGGAATTGAGAAATTGGCACAAAATGAATGCAAAAGGTAACATGACAATGTGACAAGAATGACCTATTGGGTGCTTTGTGGAAATTATGGCCTAGAATGATCAAAGACATGGTATGACCCATTCCTAGAAGGAATTACTGAGGATGAGGATTGCAAATTCCTGTGGGATGCAATGATTCAACACGACCATCAGATTAAACATTGGAAACCTGACATTGTTATGGTGAATAGGAAAGAAGAAAACATGTCTGATAACTGACATAGCATGTCCTGGTGACATCAAGATTGAAGAGGAAGAAGAAAAAGTGAACAACTATGATGAATTGAATTGGGAAATATGCAGGTTGTGGGCAATGAAGGAAGTGGGCGTGATAAGAATAGTGATTAGTGTGCTTGGAAGTAGTAATAGCCAACTCCCAATGGGGCTCAAAAAGATTGGAACGAATGTAAAGCTAGGACACCAACAAAAATCATTATTGCTTGGAACTGCAGGAATTCTCTGTGGGGTTCTTGATGCGTGATCTGTAAACAAATGTCATCTTAGTCTAATGGCTGTGGGAAGCTGACACCTTCCATCTATCCAGTAAAATAAAGCTGAAATTTTAGGGTCAGGGGCAAGTCGATTACATGGACCCCAATGCATAAGTGGTAAATATTTCTGAACTGAGAAAGTAACGAACTATAGACAAATACTGCCGGCCATTTTGTTTGATATTCTTAGACTTCTGCCTGATATTAGGGAAGTGAGGAGAATATGTAATATTTCTTGGAAAAATATAAGCATGTAAACAATTCTGCCAGTTTTCTGCCTTACACACACACACACACACACACACACATCGGTTTCAAATTTTGGTACAAAACCAGCAATTTTAAGGGAGGGGCTAAGTTGATAACATCGACACCAGTGTTCAACTGGTACTTAATTCTATCGACCTCTGAAAGGATGACAGGCAAAGTCAACTTCAGTGGAATTTGAACTCAGAGCATAAAGAATGGACAAATTGCCACTAAGCATTTTTTCCGGCATGCTAACGATTCTTTTCTTTTCTACTCTAGGCACAAGGCCCGAAATTTTTGGGGAGGGAGTGGGGTCAGTTGATTAGATCGACTCCTGTATGCAACTGGTACTTAATTTATCAACCCTGAAAGGATAAAAGGCAAAGTTGACCTCGGCAGAATTTGAACTCAGAATGCAAGGACAGATGAAATACAGCAAAGCATTTCGCCCGGCGTGCTAACAATTCTGCCAGCTCGCTGCCTTACATATATATATCATTGTCTTTTGCTACTGAGCTATATCTCTTTTTCTGTCACACTATTCTGTTTTGATACCTCAATGATTTATCATTTTTATAAGTGTATTGTGTCTGGCATTATACGTGTTTGTGTGTGTCTGTCAGCACTTATATCTGTGTATGTGTGTTTGTGAGTACACCTATATGTGTGTATGTGTGAGTAAGTGAGTGAGCGAGCAACTGTGTGAGTATATGTGTGTGTGTGTGTGTATTTCTCACAAAGTTAGATTACAGAGGGCCACTTGTATGTGTATGTGTGTGTTTGTGTGTGTGTTTCAGTGTGTGTTAATGTGTCTGTTAGTATAGGTGTGTGAATGAGTATGTGTGTATGTTTGTGTATATTTATGTGTGTGTGTGTGGGATTGTATATTTTGTGTGTGTGTGTATGTGTGTGTGTGTGTGTGTGTGTGTGTGTGTGTATGTGTGTGTGTGTGTTCGTGCACATTTGTATTTCCATCAAATCTTAATTGCAGATGGCTCTCTGTCCAACATGTCAACTACAATATAGGTGTTCTGCTCAAAAATCAAGTAAAAACAGAATATGACCCAATATATGTGCGGTTTTACCACACACACACACACACACACACACACATAGAAGACACTATTATCATCCAGCTGTCTGTTCTAAACTCTCATCAACATTCGATACTTAAGTGTTTATACATGATATTATACGTCTGAACAGGTTAAAATCTTTAATTTGTCAGGTTAATATAATTATGTAAAATGTCAAATATCTGCAAGGAAAATGTCTTGTTTAGCTTCAAAAACTGTATTTAATTTAATAAGATTATTATAGAATTTCAGCTATGCCCAATGATAACTAGTAACAAAGGCTGCTTTTTTTTTTTTTTGTTTGTTTGTTGTTTGTTTGTGTTATTTTTCTTCAACCAAAAACCGATCGAAGTTAATGGCTCTTGTTCATTGGCTGCTGAAACAAACCAAACTACACAATTTCTTGTACAACCAGAGATTTATTGTAGTGTTGCTTCTGTTGCAAGAGATTCAGTTTCTTTGTCTCAATCAACATCAATAGAACCAGCTAACAAAACCACCCCCAGTTTTGCTTGTGTATTACTCAACCAAATCAACGAATAAATTTTAATTTTCCCGAGAAGATATTTGGAAACCAGAAATGTTCTTTTCAATCAATTTGGTTCAATTCTTTTGATTTTAGTCAATGTGACCAGCCAGAACTATGACTAGCTCGTTTCTTTTTTTCTTTCTTTTGTTTTTTGTCTGTGCAAAGTGTAATTGAAACTACATATTGCTAGAGGTAAAGAAAAGACATCTTAAACAGAAGGATTTTGTAACTGGAATAAAGCATATCAGTGTTTTGAAGAACATCAACCCTCTGAATATAACTATTCTTCTACTGAGCTGGAAATACTGATTCTTAAACTATAGAATTGTTGCATGAGACTGCAAGAAAATGTAGACAAACAAACGGTAAATGCTTAATAAAATGTGTTTACATTTCATTTGATGAAAAAATAACCATATAAAGAAATGTCAATGAATCATCTAATTAACATAACCTAACAAGAGGGAAATTGGTTCCAATTTTGTGAGCAGACTTAACAAAGCTGATACAAGCAAATACCTGTGATACAATATACAAAATAAATCCAATGCTACAATGGCTGAATTTGATTTGAGAAATTTATTTTGGGAAGAAGGCACAAACTTTTGTTCAGTTTTTACTGATAAATTATACCAATGCATCCAATGAAGAACAGGTTATTCTATATCTATGCTACATTGGCAAATGCTTATTGGCAATATGGTTTGGCTGCCTTTGGTTCTGTTTAAATCAGTGCATGTAGGCACATATTTGTGCATATATATATACTTCTTCATAGAATCATGAGTCTTCATAAATATTTTTTTGACAGAGTATGTGTGTGTGTGTGTGTGTGTGTGTGTGTGTGTGTGTGTGTGTGTGTGTGTGTGTGTGTGTGTGTGTATGCTGATGTATAAATGTGTGTATATTTACGCATGTGTATATAAGTAAGATATTTTATCTGGCCAACAAAAGGCGATAAATCTGCAATATCCTTGCCTGCACATGCATGTATCTGATGTAAGATTGTATTGCATGTCTGTGTGACATTATGTAACTATAGAGGAGTATACTTTGAGGGAGCAAGCAATATACTTGGAAAAAAATGTAGAGTGGGTACAACATTTGGAAGAACCTGAACTGAATAGATTCCTTAGGTCTAAGAATGAAGAACCCTTTATTGCAATGTATGGTGCAATAATGAGTAACCATATATAGATTGTTACTCTAATCAAATTTTCACCAAACAAGAATTTATTTGGTGAATTGTAATAAAACATGGTAGATTCTGAATATGAGCTAACATTTGGTGATATCTTGATTTTAAGTACAACTACATGGATAGAAAACACTACTTACTTTCAACAAATTATTGATTCAATCCTACTCAAGTGTTAGCAAGAATATGTACAGTCACATTTGGAAGCTGATGTTCAGAGCCATATAATTGGAAGCCAGACTCAAATGGAAATATTTAATTTCTTCTTTGAACTAAATTTTGACCAGGTCTTATACTCACAAATTGATAATTTATTGAAGTCACTACTAGCAGCTAAAATGTCATCAACAAATGAAAAGAAATTGAGTGAAATTACTGAGCAAGTTCTGAAAGATAGAAGGGTAGGCTGAAAAGTTCATAGGCTGACAATGAAGGAGTGATACTAGAGCTGTGAAATCTTACATGCATTCCTTTCAACACTTCTTATTAATAATTGTATTGTTTGTTTCCAGGTGAACTCACATCTGACTGTTCAAAGGAGACTTTAAAAAGTAATTGGTAGTGATTTCTTTTGAAACTAGACCAAATTTGGCATCAAGGTGTTATCAAATACCCACAGAAAATGGTTTAGCCCCCAAGGACCATTCCTGCCCACACGCTTGCTACATTAGAGAATGACTCTCCAGTTTTATCAACAGTGCAAAAGTGGGCAGCTGAATTTAGGCGGGCAAGGAAGAGTGTTGAAGATGACCCAAGGTCTGAACATCCCACAACTGCTACCAAGGAGGAAAACATTGATCATGTTCACCACATGGTGATGGACGATGGGTGATTGATTATAAATCAAATAGTCAATGCTTTTAGTATATCCTGTGAGAGATTTGAGAACATTCTGCACAATGAACTAAGCATGACAAAGATTTCCGCTCAGTGGGTGCCATGTCCCCTGATATTTGATCAAAAGTGCACCAGGTTAATCACATCATGAGAAAATCTGACACTGTTTGAGACAGATCCAGCTGGTTTCCTTGACTGTTTCCTAAGCCAGGATGAGTGTTGGGCTCATCACTTTGAACCAGAGACAAAGAGACAATTCATGCTGCTAACACTGACAATTATGATGACAACGACAAGATGATGTATGAGCTAAGAAATTATTGATGATCTATATTAAGTAAAATGGACACAACATTATTAAGCACCAACAGCAGGCTTCTGTTACTGTAGACTAGAAGTATACCTCAACCACAGCACATACAGCATTGCCAAATTACATTCATTCACAATTGCTAATGAACAGTAGAAGAAATATCGTTTAAAGCAAAAATTTAGAAAATTTTTTTTTTAATTGCTTTTAAAGATTCTCGTACATCTAATCAATGTTTCTTACAAATTAAATTTGTCTTCTAGAGATTTATTTGCAAAAGATAAACTTAAATAATTTTAATAATTGTTGATATATTCAGGCTGTCTTAATTAATTCAATTTCGTTATGTAGTAATGTAATTATGGATATGGAATATTAAAGACTGAGAGAAGGAGAGGGAGGAGGAGGGCATGGCGGCAGGGTGTGTGTGTGTGTGTGTGTGTGTATTTTGAATAATCATTATGATGTAAATTATGTCATTGATCTATGCAAAATTTGTTTTCCCTCTAAACAGTTCTATTTTGGCTTGATTATCTTTGAAGCATTCTGTAAAACAGACTTCCTTGACTTAGAGAAGGAAGCATTTCCTAGCAATGGAAGATATAGTATCTGTTATAGAAATCTTAAACATGCTTTGATGAATGGGGATTAGGGAAATAAAAGATTGATAGGAACAGGTGTGGCTCTGTGGTTTGGAAGTTTGCTTTACAACTGAAGAGTGACTGATTTTGGGAGTAAAATCATTTCCCCATTCTAATGAACTTGGATAGAATCTGCTTATGATTTTATATAGACCTATTTCAGCCATGAAACGTGCGTAGTCTATGTACTAGCACTGACTTTTATACATTTATACCTTCACACTTTATATTATTGTATTAATTTTTACTGTCCTATTTATAATTTTGATTTTTAAATTAATATTTTTATGATGAATGTTTCTTTATATGATATATTATATATTATTAAAATTATTAAAATTTTAGATTAAAATCTGGGAATTGAACTCACTACCTCATGATTGTGAGTCCGACACTCTAACCACCGAGTCATGCACATTCACTATATATATATATATATATATATATATATATATACCGCCTGACTGGCCTTCATGCTGGTGGCACGTAAAAGCACCCACTACACTCTCGGAGTGGTTGGCATTAAGAAGGGCATCCAGCTGTAGAAACTCTGCCAGATCAGATTGGAGCCTGGTGCAGCCATCTGGTTCACCAGTCCTCAGTCAAATCGTCCAACCCATGCTAGCATGGAAAGCGGACGTTAAACAACGATGATGATGATGATGATGATGATATATATATATATATATATATATATATATATATATACTCTTTTACTCTTTTACTTGTTTCAGTCCTTAGACTGTGGCCATGCTGGAGCACCGCCTTTTTAGTCGAGCAAATCGACCCCAGGACTTATTCTTTAGAAGCCTAGTACTTATTCTATCGATCTCTTTTGCCGAACCGCTAAGTTACGGGGACATAAACACACCAGCATCGGTTGTCAAGCGATGTTGGGGGGACAAACACACACATACAAACATACACACACACATACATATATATATATATACATATATACGACGGGCTTCTTTCAGTTTCCGTCTACCAAATCCACTCACAAGGCTTTGGTCGGCCCGAGGCTATAGTAGAAGACACTTGCCCAAGATGCCGCGCAGTGGGACTGAACCCGGGACCATGTGGTTGGTAAGCTAGCTACTTACCACACAGCCACTCCTACGCCTATATATATATGTATGTATGTATGTATGTATGTATGAATATACACGTGCACATATACACATACATATCTACATGTTAGTGTTGATGTTTATGCTTAGGGTGGTCTAAAACTGGTCTTATTCATGTTGTGTCCCTTAACAGCTTGACAAATAGACTTCAATAGCATAAGCACCAGACTGGAATAAGTATTAGTGTCAATATGATCAATAAAAACTCAATGACTGAAACCAGAGAAAAAGATTATTGAATGAAATTCACTTCATAAGTATATTTGAGTCTAACAGAAGGTCTTGTTCTTCCATTTTAAAATTTTTTTATTATTCCTTTGCTGAGACAAAACGGTCAACAGAGACCTGATCAGACCATTAAAAATTATCTGAAGCACAATTAGTCTTTTCCTGTTCCTATTCAAAGTGCATTTATTGAACATATTGATCATTCTTTTGATTATTTACAGACCAATCAGTTACTGAAATCAAACAATCATAATGTAATTTAGCTGTGATTATATGAACACTTGCAGTGCTCTTTTACTATTTTTGGCATCTGCATATGACTAATTTTTCTTTGTTATCACATCCTCCTCAAATGCAGTCATAGACCCAGACATATGCACAAAGAAACTGGCAACCATATATACATATATGCAAACATACATAATGGTGTATAAGAATTTATACACGGAGAGAACACCACCATGTGGACTCCTTACATGCTAGAGAGAACAGTCAAAACCCAAACCACAAGAAAACATTCTTACTTATTGCAAGTTGCTTAAGTAAGAATAAAATAAGTAAGAGTGTTTTTTTTTTCATGGTTTGGTTTTGACTGCCCTCTCTAGCATGTAAGGAATCTACATGGTGGTCTTCCCTCCAGAAGAAAACTATACGACAGTTGTATTCAAATGAAGCAGCTCTATGAGATCAATCTTATAGTGAAGACCTCATCAAAAAATATTAACTACACAAAATGTGGTGTGGCTTTTAGTGACAAAAAAATCGACGATCGTGTCAACAAATTTAAATGTTTTTGTAATGTTAAGATATTTGACATTATAAAAGATGGCATTTGATGTCATATGCTGCTTAGCTTAATTGTACAGCATGCTAAACTGGAGTTTGAGAGCTATGGGTTTGATCCTCTATAGGGTTGTTTTAGCCATTTTCTTCCATTTTCTAAGGGTGATGTGAATACCTTGATGTCTAAGGGTATGGTGAAAACCTTGTCAAAAAATATTAGCAACAAAAACGGTTGTTTGGATTGCAGTGACGAAAAAAAGTGATGATTATAAGAAATCCAAATGCTTTTGTCTTTTTAAGAGAAAAATAATGTTATTTGAACTCAAATGAAAGAGTTCATCCAGTGGAATATTTTGGAGAAAGCCCTGTCAAAAAATATTAAGCATATAAGTAGTTATGATCTTTTTGTGATTTCAAATTAACTTTTATTATTTTAGCTATGCATTAAATCATGTGCTTATTAAAAATGAATTAAAATAAAAAATTTCCCACATGAAAAACTAACTATTAATTATTTTATTAGAATATAACATTATTTTATAATATAAATTGTTTTAAAATATAATTATTTCTAATTTATATGCTGCTATTAATCCTTTGTTATTTTTACATGCTAACAAAATTTCTAAGTTTGAATAAAACTTGTATTTAAAAAATATTTATAATAGTATCATTTTTTTCAATTACAAACGTAAATATAATAATTATGATAATAGAAGTCTTGCCTGATAAAAAAAAATGGACTAGAATGAAAAATGTGGGCACAGAATTCATGAATATTCTTAAGTATTGAACATGGGAAGCACAGAACAAGCAGTAATTAAGTCTGGAAAAATACGGGACAAGAAGAAAGAAAACCTAAAGTCACTGCTGAAGTTTGAATTTACTAAAAAAATTTCTGAAACCACTAGCACTACCACCATCACCACTCTCACCACCCTCACCACACTTTGCTAGCACCAGCACCTTCCGTAATGCCACTACCACCACCACTACAACCACCACCACTATCACAACTACCACAACCACCACCACCACCATCATCAACATCATCACTACTACTACTACAACTACTACTACTACTACTACTACTACTACTACTACTACTACTACTACTACTTCCACAACCAGCAGTATCACTGCCTCCATCACTACTATCACCACAACCACCTCCATGAGCACCATTATCATCCTCACCTCCACTACCACCACTATCAATACAACCACTGTCACCACCACCACCACCACAACTACCATCACCACTACTACTACTATTACCACCACCACCACTAATATCACTACAACCACCACCATTATGTGTACCACTATCACCACCACTTCCACTATCACCACACTGCTACCACTACAACCATCACCACCACCAACACAACCACCATCACTACCACGATTACCACCACTACAACCACTACCATCGTTAATATAAACACCACAACTACCATCACCAGTACTACTACCACCACCACTACTTCCACAACCACCAGTACTACAACCAGCACCACTACTAACCCCCCCACCATGAATACTACTATCACCACCACTTCCACTACCATCACTAGTACCACTACACCTAACATCATCACCACTACCACCATCAATACCACCACCACAACCACCATCTCCACTACTACTAATACTACTACCACTGCATCTACCAATACCACTACAACCACTACTATCACCACCACCACCACCACCTCCACCGTCGACACCACTGAATCCACCTCCCCTTTCACAATGCCATCACACCCTCTAGCATCAACCACGATTACCACTATCAGTATGTCATTGCCATCTTAATGATATGTTACCATGGCAACGGTAGCTGTAGCCATTGCTGATGTGAAGTGTAGCAACCTTAGCTGTCATTCCTAGTTGATATAACCACCCGTCAAAAATTAACAGCTGTTGTTGACTTTACACCTGTGTTTAGCCATGAAGTGGACACTCTTACACTTGATGTAACAGAGAGGAGAAATTTTAGTTGTGACTATAGAGAGAATGTGGTGGAAGGGAAGAATGTGGCAGGGAAGTTTTATTCTCTTATAATACACCTTTATTGAATTGAGTGTCCAGAGTCTATAAATCAATGGATTATTGGTCAACCTGTTGGGGAGATAAGGTGACAGTAAAAACACTTAACATCCTTTGACTAAGTCCCCCTATTTCTAGGTATGCACTGCAAGTGGCTGTTGTTGTTGTTGTTGTTGTTGTTGTTGTTTAGCTCAAGGTCAGTTTCAAGCAAAGGCATTGTCTAGCTGTTCGCAATCTACCTTTCATTAAATGTTTCTAGAATTATGTTATATATGTGCATCCTTCTCAGTTATATGATAATAATAATAATAATAATAATAATAATAATAATAATAATAATAATAGAGGGAGAAAGATGTCCAAGCACTTGTTTGGCATACATTTTCAGTTGAATAGATTGGAATCATGTCAATTGAAGAGCCTTGCTCCACCTCACCTAGGAATTGAACCCACAATCTTATGATCATGAGTCTAGCACCCTAAGCTGTTGTTGTTGTTGGCACTCCGTCGCTTACGACGACTAGGGTTCCAGTTGATCCGATCAACGGAACAGCCTGCTCGTGAAATTAACGTGCAAGTGGCTGAGCACTCCACAGACACGTGTACCCTTAACGTAGTTCTCGGGGATATTCAGCGTGACACAGTGTGACAAGGCTGACCCTTTGAATTACAGGCACAACAGAAACAGGAAGTAAGAGTGAGAGAAAGTTGTGGTGAAAGAGTACAGCAGGGTTCGCCACCATCCCCTGCCGGAGCCTCATTGAGCTTTAGGTGTTTTCACTCAATAAACACTCACAACGCCCGGTCTGGGAATTGAAACCGCGATCCTATGACCGCGAGTCCGCTGCCCTAACCACTGGACCATTGCGCCTCCACAGCACCCTAAGCACTAAGCCTATAATATATTTTGTGTCAGACTAATTATATTACAGTAATTGCAATGCTTCTTCAATAATGAACAAGAGAAACCTGTTATCTAATATTTGTGAGTTGTTCATCAAAACGCATAATAGCTCCTGAATGGGATTCCTTTCATATCTGTAACATTTATACACGGTGTAGCCCTTTTGACCAGTAAATGTGGATTCAATAGCTGTGAAAAACTAGGGTTAAATTTTATATGAGATACATGGAAATTCCAGATTTTTATCTTCCTCTAAAAAAGAGTTGACAATTATACAAAATTGACTTTTATTCTCTGTTCAAGTATATGCAGTCTCTTTTTCTCTCTGGTTTAATATTATGGAAGTCGGAGGAAAGCACTGACAAACATTATTGATCTTTGTGGTTTGGGAAATGCCTGAATATTTAAAGTTTCATTCATAGAAGAAAGTACAGAGGAATAAAACGGAGGGAAAAGTAGTTGGCTTGAGATAGAGGAACAGATTAGATAATAACTATAGTTTCACGTGGTCGTATTATCAATGTAAAAAACAAATTTGGGATTACTCAAAAATAGTTCTTTGATGTTAAACAAACAAACAAAAAAAATAAATTAAAGCTACATAAGTAAAGCTAAGGCAAGAAAGGCCATTCTTCTCTTCCTCTTCTGCATCATCATCATCATCATCATCATCATCATCCTGAATTCAAGCTTAGTTCAAAGATGGAAAGTGATATTGCGTACAATTTTGGAAACAAGTAAATGTATCATTTCTCTCTTCTCCTCCCCCACCAGTCTCTGCCCCCTTTTTCTCCTCCTCTTCCTCCTTCTCTTCCTTCTCTTTTTCTTCCTCCTTTTCTTCCTCCTCTTCTTCCTCCTCCACTTCCTTCTCCTCCTCTTCTTCCTTCTCTTCTCTTCTTTCCTCACTCCTCCACTTCCTTCTCCTCCTCTTCTTCCTTCTCTTCTCTTCTTTCCCCACTTCTCCCCTCTTCCTTCTCTTCCTCCTTCCTTTTCCTTCTTCCTTCTCTTCTTCCTTCACTTCCTCCGCTTCCTCTTCTTTCTCCTTTTCCCCCTCCATTTCCCCTCCTCTTCCCCCTCTTCCTCTTCCTCATCCTCATCTTTCCCCTCCTTCTTT
This sequence comes from Octopus bimaculoides, assembly GCF_046866305.1. Lineage (NCBI taxonomy): Eukaryota > Metazoa > Mollusca > Cephalopoda > Octopoda > Octopodidae > Octopus > Octopus bimaculoides. The sequence continues at coordinate 52,471,461 of NC_142946.1, forward strand.
CTATCTCTTCCTTTTGGAGATTTTACTGATGTCGTTTTTGGTGATGGTGGGGTTGATGACAATAATGATGATGGTGATGATGATGATGATGATGATGATGATGATGATGACGACGACGATGATGATGATGATGATGATGATATTAAAGGAGAACAGGAGAAGAAGAAGCAAGAATATGAGGACCAGTAAAAGAAAGAAAGTGGTAGAAGACAATGGCTGTTGCTCTGATCATGGTAGCGGTGTGGTCATGGTGAGGTTTAGGGAGAAGTAAACATTTAGATTATGGCAACTACAGCTTGCTTCACCTTATCTTTGAATGATTTCAAGTGCTGCTTACTTGCACAAGATGCAAAGTCTATATTGAACCAGATTTAGAAAATATTCTTCTGTATCGAGAGTGAGAGCTGCCGGATGGCAGTAATCTCCAGTTGAACACAAGTTCTCCCACTTCAACTGTTCTAATTCCTTGCATCTTTAATTTCCAACTCTTGACAGTTGTTTCAAAGACGATGTGTTTCAAAAGTGTTGGAAACAGGTTTCTGTAGGCTGGAGAGGAATGAAGCTGGTGTTCTCCACTGAATGTGCAATGTTAGTGTGCATGTGCAACAAAGCATTGGTGTATTGAGAGAGATGTTGGGCAGGAAGAGGAATTATATGCTATGTGCAAGAGTCGAGACTGCACTGGTTTGGTCATGTGATGTAGATGGATGAGGACAGTTGCATAAAGAAGTGCTGATCACTTAAATTGGAGGGAAGTTGTGAAAGCGGGAGATGCAGGAAGACATGGATGGTCTGGATGAGAATGTATTTGAAATATAATTATTGTACCTGTTTTAAATATCATATTAAAAATTATCACACTCCACCTCGAGAAGACACATTCAATAACATAATGCTTGATACACTATGTCTGAAAAGAAAAAAAAAAGCAGAAACACCTGGCTGATCAGGATAGAGCATCTATGATCATTGGCTTATCTGCTCAACCAGTGCTATCAGGAGATAACTAATCCTTGATATACGACATGCTTTCATGTTCTATAAACTGCTTCAGAGTTTCCATAAATTTTTTTCTTTTGTTTTTCTTCTTTTCTATAGAAAAATTAATATTCAGTCAAGTCGTAAAATGTGGTGACTGAAATTCTTAACAGAAAATAGAGATTGTATTTATGCATATAAAGTCAGACAAATAAGTTGATGTCTTAATATTTTTACATTCGACTTTCAGAAAGAAAAGAGAGAAAGTAAAAGAAACAGGTACAGTTTCATCAAATTACAGGGCATGTTAAAAATAAAAATAAAATAAAATCATTTTTATGTTAAGAGGTTGTGTTTTTCCCATGTGAAAACAAATACTAAAACATGAGAAAAACAAGATTTTTTTGTATGAAGTTCACATAATAATAATAATAATAATAATGATTTCATTTATTTGCTGGGATAGCTGATTACATTTGACCCCACTGTTCACCTGATACTTAATTTATTAACTCTGAAAGGATGAAAGGCAAAGTTGACCTCGGCAGAATTTGAACTCAGAATGTGCAGATGGACGAAATGCCATTAAGCATTTTGCCCGGTGTGCTAATGATTCTGCCAGCACCAAGATGGGCTACTCAACCAGAAGAAAATTCTAACTGGGCCCCACATGCAAAGTCATGTGGTGTTTATCTTGATATGAGATCACCATGTCACACACATATGGTTATGATGCATGTGCCTGGTGTACCCTTTCCAGACAGGTAGTCATGATGGGAATATTGGGCTTTGTATATTTGTACCCCAGTGTCACTTTGATGGCATGCACTGCTCTCTCACTCAATAATAATAATGCTTGATGAGACATATGGCTTCATATGTTTAAGAGCTACACAGTGTGTGTGATATCCATTCATTCATGCCTTTCCCAAGAGCTTTAACAGCAAAAGTGTAATGGTTTCATGTAAGAATTTAGACTGTTTTACAGTATAGGCTAGCAAGGAATTTTCTTTGTACTCTTTTGCATTCACCGCTTTTACAAAGCATATTTCATATTAGATCTCAGATAAATCAGTAATGATGCTTTTAAATAAAGATGCATTGTTATCAGAAAAAAACAACAAAATCCCCCACAAGGATCAGCTCTATTTTGCATTCTTGTTGTAATTGAAGAGTGATTATCTATTGAATAGCATGATTGATAGTGATTGATTTCTCAAGTATTGGATTTAAAGAGATATGTTATACCCATTGTCTACATGCAGCATATATTTGAATGAGCAAATATTGAATAGTGATTAGCTTTTTTTTTTTTCCAGTTTTTTTTTCTTTTACATGTCCATTCCATACAGATTCAATCTTAAAATATTCCTGATATCAAATACAGAATTGTTGATTCTATTCCTTTTTATTTTGTAGATCATTCTATTGTTCATATTAAAATTTTTTTTTCATAGTGTTATCTGTGTGCTACATGTATACTGTGGTTTAGATGTGTCAGCCTAAAAATTCATCAATAAAGCTACAATATAGCAGACAAGAGTAACAGTAATGGGTAACCATAGATGTCTGACAAAATACAGCATGAGTATACATAAACATGTCTGAGTATGTATATGTAAATATATGTGCACACACACATATACATATATACATTGTTGTTGGAAGATAATTCACAGACAGACTTATGTCTATAATAGAAAGGGGATCTTTACCCTTATATCTATATCTATACTCTTTTACTCTTTTACTTGTTTCAGTCATGCTGGAGCACCGCCTTTAGTCGAGCAAATCGACCCCAGGACTTATTCTTTGGAAGCCTAGTACTTATTCTATCGGTCTCTTTTGCTGAACCGCTAAGTTACAGGGACGTTGGGGTGGGGGACAAACACAGACACACAAACATATACACACACATACATATATATATATATATACATATATACGACAGGCTTCTTTCAGTTTCAGTTTCTATTTTTGTCATGCTAGCACCTGCCATATGAGCACCAACAATTTGTCATTTTAATGAATTTTAATTACAAATTTCTGATGATATCTGAAAAGAAACAGTAATTTTAGCTAAACATATTAAGCAACACTAATAATAAATCAAAAAAACATAAAAATAAACAAGCGTTTGACGGTTTTATAGATATTTCAAAATTATGATGCTATGATGCTAAGTGTTTCCATTATTATTATTAAAAGAAACCATTATTATTATTATCATTATCATAGAGAACTACATATCTAAAGCTCTAGAGAGCACCACCTGTATCCCTTTATTAATCCACTAATCTACAATCCCTAGTTATTCAGCTCTACCGATCAATGCCTCTACCACTTTATCAATCCACTTATGCACCAGATATATAGATAGTTCTACAGCTCTAGGGCTTTACAGATCTACACAGTACGCTTTTAACAATCCTACTATCAATAAGTACAGTAAATATCTAACAATCAATTGCTTTCTGTGACATCTTTCACAAATTCTTCAATACTACTAAAATGATACTTCTGAAGAAATACTTACAGCTTTGATCAAAAGGTAAGTGATGTAAAAGACAGGAACAGTGCCATATTGAGGGTCTTTGATGTTCAAATTCTGAATTTTGTCAATGTAATATTGCTAGTGGAGATGAGGTCAGCTGAGCTGAAGGAAAAGTTCAATGAACAAGTAAGCAGATGTTGAAATAATTGCTATTATTGTCACCGTTCTCTGCTACTGCAGACTGTCTATACTATTGACCATCACCATTAATCTGTACTACTGCACATCGAGAGAGAGCCTCTATATATTTGCTTGATCTGCTAGAAATAGCAAGCAAATTTTCCTCAAATCATACATTGTACTCTCTTGGGAAAGGAAAGGATATGCTGGATAATTTAATCCTGGACATACTCTAAAAAATTGACAATGATGGTCATTAGGAGAGGTGGTGAGAGGAATGAGGAGATGGGAGAAGGCTGGGAAGAGGAGAAGGAGGTAAAGAAAGGAGGAGAAGGGTTAGAGGGAAAAGAAGGAGGCCTTATAGTTTAACACACTCACCGGTAAAATTTCCACTTATTTCTTATTTTTATTTTCCTAAAATTTTCGTTGCATCTTGCAAACTTTTCGATAGTGTGTTAAATTATAAGGCACAAAAAGAAAATGACTCTCACCAGACACAATAGAATATGCTTCGACACACGAACTCACATAAAGAATCTTGAAAACCAAATCCAAAAACAAAATATGAGGTGTAAGTTTCTCATTAATTCAGCATAGAGGATGTTTTCTTCCTCCCCTATGTATGTATGTATGTATGTATGTATGTATGTATGTATGTATGCATGTATGTATGTGCATGTGTATGCTTGTGTGTGTATGTTTG
>NC_142946.1:52480815-52513315 GCF_046866305.1 Octopus bimaculoides
TTTACAAGACAACCATGGTGGGTGACGTTTAGAGAGACGTCTGAATTAAAGTCACGAAATTATATATATATATATATATATATATATATATATGTGTGTGATGTGGGTGGGTGATCGAAAGAGAGAATATACATCGTTTATTTGCATTACAACCTTCATTTTATTCTGTTTGTCCGTGGATAGGAGGGAGTCGCATTCACTGTTATAATGGACAGTGTTTTTTATTCTTCATACATTTCGTCTCGAAATATCATCGGGGTAAATTGACCGAATACTAACTATATATATATATTGTTTCGGTCATGACATTCCTCTCCAATACATCTGTAATGTGTGTGCGTGTATAATCTGTGTGGGTATTTGACATGTCAGTACTTGCAACATTCCTTCATGTTAAAACATCACTAGGTTAGACGTTAGACACATCGTTCCTTTACACACTTTTTTCTTTTGTTAACAATTCACGATTTTCTTGCTTTTAAAGGACATATTTAGGCCACTGATTGCTCGTCAAGATTTCGTCACTATACTAGCAGAAACAGTTCTTCTTAACCGGCATCATTCCATCTTGTAGTCGTCTTTTGAAAAGAAGATTTTTTTTTTTTTTGATTAACAAGATAGTAGTGTATGTGCTTTTCCCTGTGTATGTGTATGTACATATGTACTCATTTATCTGCCCCGCCTCTGTACACACACACACACACACACACACATAGGGGTAGGGCGGATAAAAGAATATTCTTAACGCGCAAAACCAAGACATTTCGATGTGGTGGGCAGAGTGAACTTTATTGGAAATGGTGAAACGTTTCTTGTGTAAATGTAATGATATATACGTGTAGAAGAATAAAAATTTTAAGGTATGTAGGTATGTATATCGCCCGATAATTTGTTGTCTCGTTGTAGAGTTCGCATGTAACTATATATATTGATGGATATATATGTAGACACATATCTGTGTGTGTGTGTGTATATAATGTGTTAATATATATATATTTGATGTATATACGTTTGTGTATATGGTTTATATGCATATGTGTGTATATATAAGTATGCATACATGTGTTCGTAGCTGTGGGGTCAGAAGTTGCTTCCCGGCCACTTGGTTCCGGGCGCAGTTTCACTGCGTGGCACCTTAGGCAAATGTCTGTTAGAGCTTCGGGCTGACCAGAACCTTGTGAACAGATTTGGTGGGCGGAAATGGAAAGAAACCCGTGATATATTTGTGTGTGCGTGTCTCACCACCACCGCTTGACAACTGGTGTTGGTGTGTTTACGTCTCCGTAACTTAGTAGTTCGGCAAAAGGGATCACTAGAATAAGTACAAATCTATGAAAATAAAATCAAGTACTGAAGTAGATTCATTCGACTAAAAATTCATCGAGGCGGTGCTGCCCCAGCATGGCTGCAGTCTAATGATTGAAACAAGTAAAAGATAGTAGATATATACACCCAGACATTTACGAACTCTGACTAGATTCTCAATTTTCTTATATAACTATATGCATATTTATCTATCTATCTATCTATATGTCTGTCTGTCTTATAAATACACACACACACACACACACACACACACATCATCCTGACCATTTAACGTCCCTTTTCCATGCTGGCATGGGTTGGGCAATGAGAAGTGTTCCAAACTGTACTGTCCACTTTGATATGATTTCAAAGGCTGGATGCCCTTCCTAATGCCAACCATTTTACTGAGTGTAACTAGGTGCCTTCTACATGGCTCCAGTGATGCGTGTTTATGTATATACATGCGTGTTTATGTATATACATGTGTCCCTATGGACAACATTGGTGGCACGGAGAGGAGAGGCTAGTATGTGTGGGCAACTGCTGGTCTTCCACAAACAACCTTGCCTGACATGTGCCTTGGAGGGGAACCTTTGAAGTACAATACCATGGTCATTCTTGACCCAAGTAGGGTCTTTTTTTTATTTATTTTAATATGTCTCTCTCTCTCCTCTCTCCCCATATATATATGTGTGTGTGTGTGTATATATATATATATATATATATATATATATATAATATGTGTGTGATGTGTCTATGTATGTCTATATATCATCATTATTATCTTCCACTTTTGTAAGCTTACATCGATCAAACTGAATTCGTTGAGGCACATTTTCTACAGCCAGATGCCTCAACTGTCACCAACCTTCACCGGTTTCCAGTCATGTGTTTTACAAAAGATGAGAAATAAACAACACTGCTTGTGTGTTAGTGACACTCCTTTACAACTAACATGCATTGTTAAAAATGAAGAAACACAAACACAAACTAGCACATGTGTTTATATATATATATATATATATATATATATATATATATATATATATGGGAGAATATACAAATAATAACAACAGACGAGGACAGGTGGTGTAAATAACAAAAGTATATATTAGTATGACGCTCGGGAATACAGAAAGAATACGGAGACAAGGAGAAAAACACGGAGAAAAAAAATTGAATAGTGTTCAGTCAACGGTCAATCATTGGTGGTACACCAGCATAGCCACAGTCTTAGGGCTGAAAGAATTTATACGCACACACAGAACTACTGACTTTCAGTTTTTATCTACCAGATTCACTCACAAGGCCTTAGTCAGCTTGGGGCTATAGAAGACACTTGCCCGAGGTGCCCCACTGAGGGACTGAACCTGAAACTATGTAGTTGGGAAGCAAATTTCTCAACCATGATCATCATCATTGTTTAATATGTTTGTATGTATGCATGTATATGTGTATTTGTATGTATGTATGTGTGCATATATATATATGTATGTTTGCATAAATATATGCATGTGTATATATGTATACACCCACACACACACACACTGTGTGTCTATATATATATATATATATATATATATATATATATATATATATATATATGCATGCACGCACACATGCATCCTACTGTGTATAACCGTTGTCATCCTAACTTGGTGCTGCTGTCAATCTATAAAATGTGCTTCTTTTGTAACATTCCGCTGCTGTCTTTCGTTAATATGTGTCGTCCCCTGATAACCCTTTTGTTTGTACGTATGCAACTATATACGTGTGTTTGTTAGTCACGCGTATGTATATTGGCGGCTAAGGAGGAATGAAAGGAAAGGCGTATGATTTTAATGTGTGTGTATATAAATAAATACACTTCAATATTTGCAAAGGAAATGTATTTAATGAAATGTCATTCAGGGTGTGTTTCTAATGGAATTCTCACCTGATTAATCAGGTTGTGTTAGTAAATATATGCTCGTATTATTCTGTGGGCCAACTGATACATACATACCTGAATCTCCATATATTTCTTTAGAATTTGAAGTGGGACGAAATATTTACTTTATTCAGAATCAAACGAAAAGAGAAAAGCAAAGAAAGACTTTGTCCTTATTGTCATAAACGAACCACAGTCATCCCCAAAACAATCTTCCTAGATGCGACGGTGCTAGAATTGTCTAACATTTTGCACCAGACAACAAATCAGATTTGTTGGGATACCAGTGAATTATTGTTAATTGAAATTGCCCCAGTTCGTGATTGTGGACATCCTATTTTTTCCTCATAGTTTACACACACATGTGCTTCCTTGGATCCTTACTGTGTTTTTAGCCCCTCCCCTCGTTTGTTTTTCTTTCTTAATTTTATTTTCTTACCGCACGGGGGGAAACGTCAGTATAAACCGTCGCCTCTTTGAGATGGTAGACGTTTGATAATACATTCACATTGTCTAAATTGCGGAGCTATCACGTTTTCCCTATTAGTATCTTCCTGATTTAAAATTCCACGTCCGCTTTCCAAGTCTCTCCTTCTTTCATTCTTTTCGTGTTCTGTCGCAGAAGAAGCCATTTTTTTTAGATGCGAAATGCAAAGGAATCGTTAGATAACCGTTTTGAACAGTCATGCTGAAAGGTGTGTTTGTCTCCCTCCCCACCTCTCAGTCATCTTTTGATGTTGGTGTGGTTCTTATATTTTCCCAATTGTGTGTATGTGTGTATGTATATATATATATATATATATATATATATATATATACACACACACATACAGACATACAAACGTACATATGTATGTGTGTTTATAATGGGCTTGTATACATAAATGAACGTGTTCATACACACATATGTACATAAACATAGACATATATATATACACGTCTGTGTGTGTGAGTTTGAATTCAAATGTATTATTCATTGTAAGGTGACATTTATAAAACACTAGTAGCTTTTATATTCTCTTTACCAAAATATTGATTCCTCTTAACCACGTCAATCGTTTCCTCGGTCATTCATTCATTCATTTAGCTATTTTATATTTTTTTTTACCGTTGTTTTTAGGCAAGAGTAATAATCAATAAAAGTAGGAAAACTCTCTCTCTCTCAGTTTGACAAACTTGTTTTCGTCACGAGTTTATTTACCAGAATTTTCAACACAACATCGCAAACAGACTGACACTTTAACGTGTTGCCTGTACGAATTGTCTGCTAGTTTCTATCTATCGCATTCCCATTTTTCTCGTGCATAAGCATAGCACCTCTCAGTTGCTGTCTTTTGCTGTTATTGAGGAATTCAACAGACGATCTTCTGTAGCCTTTATATATATATATATATATATATATATATATATATATATATATATATATATATATATATATATAAAGGAGGCCACTAGGTGGACTGCTAATGTGCTAGAAGATGATCACATGTCATGTGTCTACTAAGACCGAATAATTCTCAAAGGGAATTTAGCGAAGTTATATATATATATATATATATATATATATATATATATATATATATATATATATATATATAATTTCGATGCATCGTGGAACAGCTTGCTTTTCAGACATTTCTTGAATACTTTCTTCTTTCATATTCTCAATATTGAATTATTATTGTTTAGCCCCAGGCCAGTCCGATTAAGCACACCCGTAATCAAAGACGTTTCTAGCCACGGCCATCCCACCTTTTATCCTTATATATACCTAAACTACATTATCCAATGCGTTTTTTTTTTTTTTTTTCGAATATTAGACTACTATTTCTAGTAGGTCTAGTGGTTTGATCATTCAGTGTGCGAAGGCAGCGAATAATTGAGTTAGGCCTGTTCATGTTTTTGTGTTCAGATTTTACCTTGGTCAATTTAGGTCGACTTTTTCTTCCGTCCATGAGTGTATAAAATAACTACTTGTAATATATAGTATACTAGGAGTAGACATTATCACTCTCTGAATAAATTTGTGTCGGTATTCAATTACACATAGGTACACTACGTCCTTGAGTGTTGTATGAGGCAGCATAAAGATTTGGTGATTGCAAACGCATCAGGCTATGAGACTGTCGCATAAAGCTGTTCGTACCGTCATTAAGAAATGACAATCAGAAGTGTGTCGGTTTTCTTTTGTGGAATATAAACACACCAATAGTGGTTGTCAAGCAGTGGTGGGGGACAAACAGGCATAAAGACACACACGCACACATACCGAATGAGCGTCTTTCAGTTTCTGTCAATCAAATCTGTCAATCAAATCCACTCACAAGACTTTGGTTGGTCCATGGCTGTAGTAGAAAACACTTGTCCAAAGTGCCAACGTAGTGGGACTGAACCCGGACCATGTGTATGGTTGAGAAGCAAGTTTCTTACCACACAGCCACATATATCTGAATAGAATATGGAAATGCTAATGAGCAGGTATGAGGTTAGTTGATAAACAACATTACTTCTTTCTGTAAAACTATTAGTCATGGATAATCAGTTAACCTGTATGTACTTTTCTAATATATATATATATATAAATGAGTGCATACTTAAATTTTAGTAGTTTACTTTGTGGGTGTTCTTTTGGGGGAAATTATTGCCCAACTCATTGAAAGAGAGTGCAAAATGATGTTGATTTTAATCCAGTCTATTGAGTAACACTGACAAAAATCATTGATTGAATCTGAGCATTTTTAAAGATTGAAATTGTTTTGAGCTTTTGTTTAGCCCCAAGTCATCTCCAAATGTCTAGTCTTGACCATTTCATTTGTATTTCAGTAATATATTTGAGATATAAACCAATTGTTTTTTTGTATTAAAAAAATTTTTTCTTCAAGGTTAGTAGGATATGATTTGAGGAAGATTTTGCTGCTATTTTTTTAAGGGGCTCTGTCTCCTTTATATATGAAGATCCTCAACAATAGAAATCATTATCATCAGTTTCATGTGGCTTATTGGCAATTCGGACAAAAGCATTATTAACATTGTTAAATAAACCTATTTTACCAGACATTTCTAACCTTTCAAATTCATAAAAAGTAACTATAAGAATGTGGGAGTGTGGTGTTAATAGTAAAATTTATATTAACATTTGAATTTAAATGTTTTTTCGTTGATATTTTTTTCTATCTTTTGCATATTTAAAATTGTTTTGATCAATATCACAACATCGTTACTTTCTGTATTATTAGTCTACAAAGTTCTTTTGAATTCATTAGATGGCATAACTTCTGTTATCTTTAGTATCTTGCTAGAGAGATAGTCACAAGACCAAGAAACATTTTCAAGCCTTCGTTTAGAAAGAGGAATAGGAACAAGAGTGATGTACAAGCCATATGCTTAGATCTTGCTTTAGATTAGAGTCGATGTATATGTTTTCAGCATATTGTTTGTCCTTAAAATGGACCTTTTGACAGATGCCCCATCATTTGTAGTATATGCCTATTATAATTATTTACATTTTACTGCCTGTAGATTCAAAACTTAACACTCATGCATTTTAGAAGAATTATTAGAACATATGACAAAATGTGTGTGTGTGTGTGTGTGTGTGTGAGATCATCCTTGTCACGTGTATTAGTTAACTGGAAACAAAACAACAGCCTCACTATCATATACAAGCAGTTACGTTTGCTTGCAGTTGACTGCAAATGCATATCTGGGCTTCTTGACATGCATGATATTGTTGACAAAAAAATAGGCTTGTACCCATGTCTGCACTGTTTCTTGTTTAATAGACGAGGAGATTGTCACCTCGCTTGAAAACAGATGAAGGTTGGCAACAGGATGGGCATTCAGCTATAGAGAAATCTGCTTCAATGATTCTGTCTGGCCCATTCAAGCACAAAAATTGGACATTAAAATGATGATGATGATGACGAATATATATTTATATATATATATATATATATATATCGAGAAGCTTCTTAAACACAAGGAATGAAAATTGGTATAATCGAGAAATGAAACCAGGTCACTGGCTTTATAAGCTAGATAGATGCTTACTGTGGCTGAAAAAGAATGTGTTAAATAGAGCTCCCTATCTCCCTCCCTCTCTCTCCCTCCCTCTCTCTCCCTCCCTCTCTCTCCCTCTCTCTCCCTCCCTCTCTCTCTTTCTCTCTCTCTCTCTCTCTCTCTCTCTCTCTCTTACTGCTTGACTCTTCATAATCAGCTTTTGTGATTTTCATGTCTTGTAGTTATGAAGATGAAAGTGAATTAAATCATTTCCAATCAGGTTACTAACACTGGGTCATAAGATCAAACCGCACCGTGTGTGTGTGTGTATGTATACTTATACGCACACACGTGTAGGTGTAAAAGGCTTGTTGAAAACATCAATAGTTTAGACCTTTGGTGTGAAAACATCTTTGTGTAGTATAAAATTGAATGTTCTAGTACTTCATTGTTGCATTGTTAACTGATGTGTTATTGATTGAGAAATACTTGTTACTGCAGTAGCAAGTTGGTCTGAATATAAACATCCTGTTGTTCATTGAAAGGGATATTTGTGTGTGTGTGTGTGTGTGTGTGTGTGTGTGTGTGTGTGTGTGTGTGGTCAGTAAAGAACTGCATTTCTTTTGGTTCTGTCAGATTTTTTACCATGTTAATCTCATTTAGTATACATTAATGAACTTGTACCAAATCATTATTAAAAGAGAGTTGGAGAAAAAGCATTATGTTCATTGAAAGATTCAGGATTTGGTTTCTTGGAAACCTGTAGTGGACCTTTAAAAACTAGAAATTTGATTTATAATAAAGGCTTGAGAGTTCAATCCTGGCTCAAAGCAGTATGTTATAAACACATTTAGAGAATGGGTCTAGTGATATGTATTTTTTTCTTTTTAAATTAGTCATTGCCGGCTGAAAGAGATGGTTTCAGTAAATATATATTCTCTAGGGGTAAATTGTTTTTTGGAAGACAGGTCCCTTCATAGTTTTAGTTCTTTAACCAGTCAGAGACAAGTAGTTGCCGAGATGTGCAGCTGAGGAACAGTTGTAGTTGGAAATCCTGTCTATGTGGTTAGTTGTCTTGTAGCTAAACCCATTAGCCACCTGCTCTTATACTGTAGATAAAGTTCAAAATAAGGAAGTTTACTAGTTCAAACATTGCTGAAGTATTCAATGCAGAAATGAAGTATGAGTAACTATTGCTTTCCTTATGAGACTCTGCTTATATCAGATGGCAAGAATACAGATATTTCTATTCATTTTGACCCTCCTGTTTTTCACAGCTAGAGTATGTATTAAACAGCCTGTTCATCTGGTCATAAAGTTGTGAGTGCAAATCTATGGCTGGCATTTTATTGTTTTAGAATAGAACACTTTATTCTACTTTGCCACTTTCCAGCTAGTTGTAGGCAATAGATGCCAAAATGTGTTTGCGTGTATATATGTGTGTGTGTGTGCGTGCGCATGTGTGTAGCTATGGTTAAGCCCAGCTGTTTCTTCTTGAAGCACATCTACTTATTCCTTTATCGCTATGCAATATGCAGTATCAGTTGTTGCTGTATGTTAATCAAAATACATATTAAAATTGAGAATTATAGTAATATTATTTGCAAAGTTATTGTATAAGAAAGCAGGAAATTGGAAATTTTTTTGGTATTAATCACTATTACATATGTTTAATTTGCTAATAAGAATTACAAAGTCTTACATGTTAGACAGACATAATCAGGAATTTCCTATTAGAAATTCTTCAGAAAGAAAAATTAAATATCATCATTTAATTTCCCTGTCTGGGAGAATTTTTAACAGGAAATTCCTTACATACCTACCTAACATATGAAACTTTGTAATTCCTATTAGCAATTGAAACATGTGTAATGGGGAATAACTAATACCAAAAAGTTTTCAATTGTTATATATGTTTGTGGTTTTGTTTGTAAATCTAAAGTTACTTTCATGTCATAGACACAATTACTAGGTATTTGACTGAGCAGTTGGACCCTTACATATCAAAATCAAACAAGATAGTCTCATCACATAAACATGTTGCTTTCTTACCCGTGAATCAAAAGGAATTTCCTATCAGGTAAAATTAGGACAAGTGTCTTTGTTTAAAGATATAATATTACTTGTAGTGAGATTTGAAACCATAGTCTTTGAGTAAATACCTTAGTTCATTGTGAGGTTTGCTAGTTGACTAAAGAAGAAAAAAATAATAATGCTTTTGTCAAACTCAATCTAAGTTGTTTTTATAACAAATCTTCCCCATTTAACACTATTTCTGTTGAATTTAGTCTCATTTTTCCTCAGTCAGCAACTTATTAATTCTGCTGCTAATAAGGTTTACATCATGTAAGGAATGCAACAAATGTATAGACATTAACTCAGCAAGTTTGTTTTTTTTAAGCAGCAAAAGAAATTATTTTGTGTCCAGATTAAATTTAGCTCCAAATATTGATTTAATATTGGTGAAAACGTTTTGTCTCTGTTCAGCAATCAAAGCACTCAAAATAGGTTTGAGCTACATGTTTGGTTGACATAGTAGTAGAACACTAAATTATTATAAGAGTGTATGTATACGTGTGTTTGTCATCATCATTTTAACATTTGTCTGTCTTAGCTGGCATCACTAGACAGATTTCTTCTGAGTACTTCAATCTTATATAAACTTCATCCAAAAGACCTGTTTTTCATCTCTAATTTAATTACTTTACCTCTAATTCATTCTTAATCTCACTTTTCCCTGGATATTTTCTACCACCAACTCTTCATATATTTATCCAACATCACAGGATTAACTATTCTAGTCAGTTGTTTTGAATTAATTTTCTCAGTTTCTCGAGTTGCAACATTCTTGTCAGTTAACACTGCACATCCATTGAATTACATTAATTTCTTTATATTTATTTCCCATGATTCATTATAATAATGCTTCACATAATTTGCCTGTGGTATCAGGAGATAAACTATTTGCTACTTACAGAAGTAGCCCTGCTCTAAATCTCTAATATTCTTAGCAAACTCTAACCTCTACATTATCACTAGCTGCACCACCATCTCTGTCTCCTACTGCATCAAGTAAGCTTCCTTGATTCTCTGTCATCTTTTAATCCATTTAGTTATTAGTTCTAGTTCACTTGAAGTTCGGTCAGTTTGACATTGTTTTATAATATTGATTATACCACTCCTCAGTTCTATCTCTGTTCGCTAGTACCTTAAACCTGTCTGTGTTAACTCTCTCACCCCAACACTCAACTCTACTCCTTAAGATATTTTATCAAAATCTGTTTCACAGTTCTTTGACAAACTCTGTAATATGAAATGACAATGTCATATAGAAGTTTCCATGGGTATTATGTGATGAACTCTTTGAGAACTCCAAAGACAATTCCCAAACATTCATCTGTATGTAAAATTCACCGCTTAGTCCACTGTTTTGCCCTTTTTAGTCTTTTAAGAGTCCCATGCATGGCTTGAATAGCCCTTACCAACCAATTATTTCATTTGTAGGGGGATCTGTCTATAAATGTAATGTATGGATGGATGTTCAACAAATGTTCTCAGTGCTCAAATATCTTAATGGAGTTTAGTATTGACTGTTGATGTCCTCTTTGCTTGTTTTTGTTTTTTTTTTGTCTTGTACTTCGTGTTTTACAAGAAAAGCATATGGACATACATCCCACCTACGCACACGCAAACAGGTTTTCCTTGCATAAAGCAACATCAGAAAACCAAGTAAACTGGTGATGATCTGCACTAAGCGACAATCAATCCAGTGCATAGAACAGCTCTTAGATGTGTTCAATAAGTTCATTTGCCACAAGGAGTGAAGAAGATTTCTGTTTGTTCATCTAAGAGTGAGGGAGGAAAAGAGAGAGAGGGAGAGAGTTGTCATTTGGCTGCAGACAGTGAATTGATGGATTTTCCAAAGTCATACATGTCAGTTGTAAAAGCAGGTTTTTAACACTGGATATTGTAGAAGTATTTAGATTCAAAAGTAACATAGTTTATGACATGATTTTAGGTCCCAACTTTAACCACTTAACCCCTCTATTAAGAATGTCAGCTACAAAACATGTTCTATTTATTAATCAACTATTTTGGTTTGAGAATATTTCATATCAGCTTCAAGAGTTACAGATATTTCCACTCATATCCAAACAAAAACATCCTCTTTTGATATTTTTACATCTATTAAAGGGCATTGGCTGGCAGAATCAGTTACAGCCTGGACAAAATACTTTGCAGTCTGGATTTAAATTCCACCATCATTGAATTTATCTCCTGTCTTTTTGATGCTTTTAAACAGCACCCGCCAGTCAAATACTGGATTTGATTTGATTTCTCATTCCCTTTTCTGCGCTACTTTAATAATTATGACTCGTGATAGACTTCCTTCCTTGGGCTTTCATTTACTGATGGAGTCATACAAGCACCTCCGTGACATACAAGTATCTTGAACATTTTAAACCTGGTGAAACACATCACTCGCCAAATCTGAACATAGCTGAACACATAGAATGATAGTAGAAAGGAGAAAAAGAACTGATTCCTCCCCACACACACCCTACCCCAAGTGAAATAACTTCAATGCAGCACCTTGTAATTGAATTTGGAAGACTGAAACTGAAAGAAACCCATATATCTCTATTTCCTTACTTTGACATCATATGATATTTGTAAACATGTGTCACCATTCAAGTGGTGTTCTTCATTTTCAACCTTCCGTGAAAGCATGTCTAAACAGGTGAAGGTTAGCAACAGGAAAGGCATCTGTCCATAAAAAAATCTCCTTCAACAAATTCCATTTGATCTATTCAAGGATGGAAAAGTAGCTGTTAAAACAATGATGATGAGGACCCTATCCAACACTCTTAATTCTGCCAACTTGTCAATTAATCACCTTATCTGAATGACTATCTAAAGACAAATATCCTTAGAAATGTTCTAGTAGTACAAGGGATTGCACAACTTCTTTTGCCTATGGTGAGAATTATTACTAAAATATCCATCCAGCAATTTTAAAGCACTTCAAATTTCCTGTTTCAGTTGTCGATGAATGTAAATCAAAAAATGCTCTGGTGGAATGTGGGTTGAACTCAACCTTTTCAATTCACTTCTGTCTGAATAAAGTGGTTGCTGTAGTAAAACAAAGTCAACTAAAATATAATTTTGTACTATATCAATGAAATATCACCGCTAAAGCTTGTGGAACAAAATTTTAATAAAATCTCTGGTGGTATTTATTCATGTAGAAAAAAATAAAAAGAAATTGTACGAGTCTCTATACTAGGTGCTGGCTTATTGATCACATTATTTAATAAACATTTACTTATAGAAGCCTTGAAAGCAATATGAAATGTTTATATTTATTTATTTTTATGTGTGCGTATGTGTGTGTTGGCTTTTTCCTGAACATACATAACATATGCACATAGGTTTTTCTATGTCAGTATGGGTTTGTTTTCCTGCTTATTGTGGTTCTTCATTATCTAGCATGCACAGCAACAGAGAAGAAAACCACCCAACTTTTTTATACGGTTGAAAACCCTTTTTATCACCAGTCACTTTGCAGTATGGAATGGGTGTATTTTATTGATTTGCTGGCACTAGAATGGTTGGCCATGGCAGGACTAAAATGTTTTCCTACCTTTATTAGTTATCCTAAGTTACTGCAGCTTGTAGAGTTCATGATCTTGTAAGTGGATTTTGTAGACAGAAAACTGAAGAAAGCCCATCACATGTATGTGTGTTTATGTCCCCATAATTTAGTGATTTGGTAAAAGAGGCTGATAGAATACCAGGCTTTAAAAAAAGCAAAAAAAAAGTACTAGGGTCAATTCATTTGACTACAAGTTCTTCAAGTTGGTGCCCCAGCATGGCCACAATCTAATTGTTGAAACAAATAAAAAGGGAAAAAATACACATGTATAAATGTGTCTAACAAATTTAACTTTAAAATTTAGAGAGTTGGTAAGAAATATTTTGTGATATGAAACTAAGAAAGAAATGTTTCAAACTGAAACAGGAATTGTTGAATTAAAAATTGAAGCTGCTCTTAATTACTGCAAAAAAAAAAAAAAAATTATAATAATAATAATAATAATAATAATAATATTCTCAAGCTTGTTTAAAATGTTGGTGAGACACTTCAGTGGTTGTTGATAATTATCTCTAATCTATGTTTTGTCTTCCTTGAATGACAAGACTCTAGATTTTTTCCTTTTCAAAGGACATTTATACTCTTAAAAGGATAAAAAGTAATGATTTGTTGCAATCATTTATCTGAAAAGCCTAGTTATGGAAATGTTTTAGCATATTAGATTATTGGAAGTATACTCTTGATGTTTGGAATTGACTAAAATTTTATTTTAGTTCATTCTGAATTATTTTAACTTACTCAATTTATAATTGACTTGACATTTCTCTAAGAAAGGAATGAAAGACAAAAAAAAAATGACTTAAATTGTATTTATTTTTGAATGTATTGTCTTCATCATTTCTAACAAATAATTTTTAGGTTGTATATTTTAAAAACTGAACAGAAAAGAGATGAAGAATGATAACAAATCTGACATTTAGGACAAATTTCATATTGTTTCAGAAACAGTTAAGATAACATTTGATTTATATCTTAAAAGAAATATTGGAAATTTGAACAGAGCTTAGTTAATGCTTTATAACAAGAAGTAAAATATTTTAGTCTAAGACCAGAGCTATGTATTTTTTTAATTATAAGGTTAGGATATTTTATAGTTTTCTTTTGTATTACCATGACTTAGGCTCAGTTATATTGATTTTCAGTGTTTTAATCTTTCTTTGCTTATAGATTTATACTGTAATAAGGCTTTGTTGTATGCCTGTGTAGATAAAATTCCTTGAACAAAATTTGAAGCAGCTTACTGGGTCTGATGTCTCTAGCAGAAAATCCTCAGAGTATTTTTAAGTATTGTAATACAGAAATTACTTAAGACCTCTGAGTTCATTCGAGAAAATATTACTAGGAGTACATGAAAAAATTATCAGACAATCTCTAATATTAAGTATTCTCAATGCATGCCTCATATACTATAACATACTGGCTCAGGGAATTGTCAAGTTTAATCTGGATTAATTAGGCTGAAATAAATAGAGAATTAATTAAATCAATGCTGGAGTTGCCTGCCCTCCGGTTAAAAAGGCAAAATTATTATTCACAAGGTCAGGTATGATTATTACCTTCACCATTTATTTTAAACCATTTTGTAAATTTTATTGAACTTAAAATGCTTAATGCTATTTCTATATATGGAAGTTGATAATGATTGTGAAGTGAAATCAATGGAGATCAAATTGGGAAGATTATATATAAAAGAGCATTAGGTATCTATTTTAATTATTAAACATCATGCAGAGTAATAATAATAGATGGTTCTTTTGTGGCTTTTAAGATGGAAATGAATTTATGCAGATTAATTTTTTAACCTCATAATACATTTTTGTTTTTCTTTCTGAAATATTGACATCTGTTTTTTATGTTTGCAAAACATTTTGAAGTGTATCTCAATCTCAAGCTTATAATTTCATGCAGACAGATTGGGTAAGGTATGAAATAGTGTTAAATGTGACATGATTGAACTTCAAAGACTTTGAAGTTCAAGGTTGTATCTCTCAAGAATTGTCTGTCTTTATGTTTACTTTTATTTTTATTTTTTTCTTCTGGTTTTCTTTTATATTAAAGACTTTCTGAAGTATAGCACTGGCTTCTAGTATTTTAATAATTATTTTGTTTTCTAATGTTTCTTGGCTTTCCAATGTCTTTGATGTCTCATTGTTTTTCTAATGTCTCCAGAGTAATATAAACTCATTGATGTACAAGTTTCTGCATACTTTATAGCAGAAATATTAACAGAGACTTCTTCACTGCAGCTGAAGATGGACAGAAAGTTTCCCAACGAATATTGAGCATTTAAAAAAAAAGAATAATGATGATGGTATAGAGATCATCAGTGTATGGGAAGAAGGAATTCCTATTAAAGAATTTTGGGGAAGGGAGTTCTTTATTTTTTCTGTCCTTCACATTCAAAGCAAAATTGGTTCTAATTTCACACTGTACTCATTGCAATAGTGATATCTGTTTGACTTGGAAAAGTAGAAGACAAAACAACGTTGTTCAGCAGCCACACTATTATTACTACAGCCTAGTAGTCCCCACTAGAAGAAAATATACATACATATGTACGTACATACATATGTACGTACATACATATGATGTTCTTAATTCATTTAATTTTTCTGTACATACTATAATGCTTAATCAATAACATTTACTTGTTTTAATGTTTATTACTTTCAAAACATTAATGTGCATCCTGAAAAAGTAAAATCTTGTTCTTTAACTCTTATGAAATATTACTAAAGTTTTAACCATTTTTTTTTTTCTATTCCTACCTACCATGGTTCAATCAGCCTTCCAATTTCTGTTCATTTTTGTCACTAATTGCAGACTTCCCTCTTTCTCTCTTTCCTTTTCCTTTTTTATTAATCAAAATGGACATTAATTAATTCACCATTTAACATCTAATGCTACAAATTCTGGCATGTTGTTTTTTTAATCAGCATATGGGTGGTTAATTCTTTTTTCTTTATTTCTTAACTATTTGTATATTTAATATATGTTAGCTATTTTATATGAAAGATAAAATATCTTTCATAACTAACACTAATCAGTGATGGACAATCAACTTTGGGAAGATGGTATGAATGAGAGTAATGACATTAATTTCTTTTCCAAGGTCATTAGCAATGTAAATGAAGTGAAATAACTTAAATGGGAATCAGGTCATGACTACAACTTCCCATTAGCTCACCTTGTATGATTAGTTTCAACTTATTCATTCATCATTTTCTCATCAGGATTTTTTTTATTGCTACTTTTTCTATGTTTTTTTCCTTGCACTCTTTCACCTGGAGAATGGTGAAATAGAAAGAGACTCTAAACTATTGATCCTTAGTGAAAATTGTGTAAATGATGGTACCTGTTCCAGATAGCTTAGAGAAAAATACTGATTCTTTTACTTCTTTTAGTCATGCTGGAGCATTGCCTTGAAGGGTTTAGTCAAAGAAATCAATCCCAGTATTTAATTTTTTGAAATCTGGTATTCATTCTGTTGGCTCCCTTTTGCTGAACCCCTAAGTTACAGTGTCATAAACCAGCAGTAGTTGTCAAGCAGTTGTTGGGAACAAACACAGACTTTTACACACACACACACATACACACACACACACATACACACACACACAAAATATGACTTCCACACAGTTTCCATCTCCCAAATTCACCCTCAGCGCACTGGTTGAAGACACTTGTACAAGGTGCCATGCAGTGAGACTGAACCCAAAACCACATGGTGGCAAAGTGAGCTTCTTAGCCTCACATGCCCGGTACATTCATGTCATATACCTTTTTATTAGACCATAGATTAACATTATCATAAAACCACATTCCTTTCCACTCACCTGTTTTCAAGTAAGGTATTAATTACTTTCCTAAAGCTAGACCTGTTTTCACACAAAAGACTCAAAATAAACAACTTCACTTGTATGACAATGATGCTCACTAACAACGGTCACGTGATGTCTAGACAAGGGTACACACAAACACATACACACACTTATAGGACAGGCTTCTTTAAGCTTCTGTCAACCAAATCTACTAATCAGGTACCATGCAGTAGAACTGAACTTAAGACTGCATCTTTGGGAAGCAAGCTTCTTAACCACGCAGTCACTGTGTGGTTAAGAAGCCTACAAATCATTGACTGTATCCTTCACGCTCTCATGAACCCTTTTTGAGTTGTCAAATATTTGTATTCCCACCTATTTCTAGTATGACCTATTTATTAGATAAATAGTGTTATATATTTTGTTGTATTGCTGTATTTCTTTTGCCAACCTGTTTCTCTTTTAAGGTAGACACTGATTTTATTAAGCAAAATGTCACAAATTTGAAAGAGATGGCATTGTCAAATTAATCAACTGGTATCTATTTTATCAAACTTGAAAAGGATGAACTGTGTATGATTTGAACTTGGAATATAAAGGTCTATAACAATCCTCTGCAAAGCATTTAATCCGCCATTCTGCTATATGATTCCACTCGAAAGAAAGATATTAAAACTTGAAATATCTGGAGAGCAAGTCTATGTTAGCGATTTTGAAACAAAAGAACTGATATGAAATTTCAGAAATTGACAAGATTTTAGTATATACTGACTGACCTGCTTAACATTCACCATATAGAATGAAGAAACTGATAGATAATATAAAAGTAAGATATTGATATTACAAAGAACCAATGAATTCTGGGGTTTCTGAAATCGTGTTTGGAAACACATACCTGACAGGCATTATTGAAAACCTTTTGAACGTTGTCCTATATATCTGTCCTATGGTAATTCTTTTCAACTGATACAATATTAAAGCAGTTATCTGAGTAATACACAGTGTTCATTTACTTCAAATGCATCTGTTTCTTTCATAGAGATAGATGCACATTGAAGAAACAGTTCAGAAGTCTTTCCTTTGGGGAAAGATTATTTGTATAGATGTGTGTGTGTGTGACTCTTTTTAGAAGTAGCAATTACATAAGCTTACACTACTTATTCTGAAGATGGGATAATAGTGCTCATAGTGGAAAAATAATGGAGTTTGCATACAAATATATAGATATATTATTCTTTTATCTGTTTCAGTCATTTGACTGCAGCCATGCTGGAGCAGCTAGAAGACAAATTTGAAATGATGATGATGTTATCATCCTATTGTACAGTGTGGAAATTATTTCATTGTCATATAGTATTGTTTTTGAGTAATCTTTATTGTAGTTAGAAATTGTTCGAATACCATTATTTCTTGCCTTTATAATTGTTCTTCACCTCATCATTTATTGTCCGTGCTATTCAGTGAAGGGTTTGGATGTGAGTCTGAATGATTATTTCCATCTATAAGCGCAAGCTTGGTTGTGTGGTAGGAAACCTGCTTCCCAACCACATGGTTCCAGGTTGAGTCCCACTGCATGGCACCATTGGTTAAGCAAGTGTCTTTTACTATAGCCTGAGGCTGACCAAAGCCTTGTGAGTGGATTTGGTAGACAGAAACTGAAAGAAGCCCGTCGTATATATATATATATATATATATATATGTATATATATATATATATATAATAATATTAGGGACAAAATCCAAAATTACAGGTAAAAAACTCAATTAAAATCAATTTATAAAAAATTTCCCTAAAACTATATATATATATATATATATATATATATATATATAGCTATGTGTTTGTGTTTGTCCCCTCACCTTCGCTTGACAACCGATGTTGTGTTTACATCCCCGTAAGTTAGCAGCTTGGCAAAAGTGACTGATAGAATAAGTGCTAGGCTTACAAAAGAATAAGTCCTGGAGTGCTCCAGCATGGCTGCGATCAAATGACTGAAGCAAATGAAAGAATTAAAAGAATAAAAGAAAAATGGTGGAAATGAAATAACAAATGAAATGGATACAACTGGAAATTGAACCAGGTTTGCAGACTCTGTTTGGGAACTTCTCCCCCTATACTAATAATAACATGTAATATATGGAACTGTCAAATCAATTGTGATTTTGATGCCCTATGGAATATCCATGGGAGCAGTTTTGCCATTTTGAGACTTAAGTCACTAATACAACATAGTGCTGATAACCTCTTGTTTGAATGTCCTCTAATGTATCCCTTAGTCCATACAATGGGTTTCCACATAATTTCTGTCTACTAAATTTCACTCCTGTGAGGGGACTTGCTTAACAAGTTGTGCAATGCCATCAAACTAGAAACCATATGGCTGAAAGGAACTTTTCAACCCCACATTCACATTTGTGTAAATAGCAAACAATTTCTCTTTTGAGTGTATTACTACTGTGTACAAGGTTGATGCTTTTTATTAAGACTTTTTCATTTTACTTTATTATTCCTTTATGTTTGGTTTGGGAACAATAATGTTCCGAAATCCATTAGTCAGATATTTCGAGGCCTTCACTATCTCATTTTCAAATTACAATGCAGTGTACGAAATAAAATCAGATAAAAAAAAACACTAGTTGACAGCATTGCAATTTTATATAGCAGTTCATAAAAATTGAGAGAAATAGCAATGGAAGCTTTACTGATAGCAAAAGACAAACTTAGATGCACAGATATATCATATATATAAATAAATTTTAAAAATATGTCTTGGTATTATGAAATCTATCTAGATTTACTGTTGTGTAATTTTAAACCCAGCATTGTTGATTTTAGCAGTTATAAAATTATTCTCAAGACCTTTGCAACTTACTGCAGAATAGGTAGACTACACACCATTGCAACAATTTATTTGGAAATGAGATTATGAAATGCTAGACAAATGGAATATTGTTCCAAATCTAACATAAAGGACTAATGAAGAAATATGAAGACTCTTTAATGGAAATAGTCAGATTTTTAATATATATTTAACATTAAACTAAATGCGCACCTCAATGTGTGTGTAGACATGGTTATGTGGGTTTGCAACCTTCTGGCTTTATTTTTAGTCCTCTAGGCTGACCAAAGCTTTGTGAAGGGTAGATGGAAACTGAATGAAGGCTGTTGTGAGTGTGCATGTGTGTCCTTGTTTTGACAGTGCATGCTAATTGTAAACAACCATCACTGTCATACAAGTGATGTCGTTCATTTTACAGTCTTCCATGAAAACATGTCTGGCCACTGTACTCTTCATGTTCAAAGGATTAGGAGCCTGGCTGTTAAAAGTCTGCTTCAACAAATTTCATTTGACCCATGCAAGCATGAAAAAGTGGATATTAAAACAATGATGATGATATGAAAGAGTAAATTTGAAAGTTGATCAGGGAATAGGCTGATCAGAACACAAGGATAGGTAAAAATAGAAAACAAACTGATTACCTGGAAAATTTGTACTTCTCTATTAATAAACATTTTGTTATTATTTTATCCAGTTTACTTGTAACTTATGGAATTGTGTCCAAGATGTTCTTAAACTGTCCATCAAACTGGTCCACAGTTAGATGGGATGGATACAAGAAAGTTATTTAAATACCATTTTATTATTCATAATTTGTACCTGTCACCTTTATGTCTAAGCTACAATATAATTTGTAGCATTTTTTTGGCATAGTTATGGTTGGTAAACCTAACATGCAACCTTGTTTAACATAATCACCACCCTCCATATTGTCCTTCAATGCCTTTAGTGAAGTTAAGCATTTGGACTATCATTCTTCTCTCCAATGTTATTCTTAGAGAACATTTGGGCTGGGGCAACTACCACAACAATCTCACCAATATTGAAGAGTGGGTAGATGGGTGGGGACAAAAGTTATGAGAATTGCCTTCCCCGCTTCTCGTCCTCACCCATTGGCTAACTTATTAAATAAAATCTTACATACTAAAAAGTATCCATAGTGTTACCTTTTCATTACAATTTAGCAATTTGAATATCTCTGTATATCTGTGTGTGTGTGTGTGTGTATATATATATATATATATATATATATATATATAGATAGATAGATAGATATCTTACATGCCGATAGCATGCAAAAAGCACCTTTCATGTGTTGGGCCTCTTGGAGGCAAAATGGCTGCTGCTGGTGGCACATGAAAAACGCCTATCGAGTGTTGGGCCTCACGGAGGTAATGACCATGACCTTTGACATTGTCATACTTGAGAAGACTCATCAAGGCAAGTAAAATCGCAGTTGTGACAGATACTGGTGGCATGTAAAAGCACCCATTACACTCTTGGAGTGGTTAGCATTAGGAAGGGCATCCAACCATAAAAATCATGCCAAATCAGACTGGAGTCTGGCACAGCCTTCCAGCTTACCAGCCCTGATCAAACCATCTAACCCATGCCAGCATGGATAACAGACATTAAATGATGATGATATATATAGATATTATTGACCTTTCAGATAAGAGAATTAATTACTAATCAGGGTGGTTGTCCTTTTTTTTATATATAAATAGTCTAATGAAAGCAAAGTTTAATTTCTGTTTTCAGTCTTTTATTTTGATAGTCATATATCTACATGGTTTTTATTTCTAGTTATTTTAATCTATATTTAGCTTAATTTACTTTCTTTAGATAATCCATTTTAAACAATTCCAGTGTGATTACTGATGTTCTAAATATGTGTTCAGTACTTCTAAAGGCACATGGCTCAGTGATTAGAGTGTCAGGCTTACAATTGTGAGGTTGTGAGTTCAATTCTCAGACTGGGTTGTGTGTTGTGTTCTTGAGCAAGACACTTTCTTTCACATTGCTCCAATTCACTCAGCTGGAGAAATAAGTTGCGACGTCACTGGTGCCAAGCTTTGTCAGCCTTTGCCTTTCCCTTGGACAACATTGGTGGTATGGAGAAGGGAGACTGGTATGTACAGGTGACTACTTGTCTTCCATAAACAACCCTGCCCAGACTTGTTCCTCAGAGGGTAACTTTCTAGGTGCAATCCCATGGTCAGTCATGACCGAAGGGGGTCTTTACTTTTTCACTTCTAAATGTATATATGAGTGTGCATTTATAAGCAGTGCAAGTTTTTAACTATCTCTGTGATGTGTTATTGAATATGCAAACACATATCTATCTCTGGATAGAAAAAAGAATGATCCATGTGGCCTGGTTTCAATCTTAGTTAGGATCTTTTTAGAGACTATGTACTTTCCTTTGTTTGCCCATGAAAAGAGATGTTTACTTATTGCTATTTACAGCCACTAAATATCATCACTTAACTACATTAGTGAGACCGAATTAAACAACTGGTACTTTTGCTGTGTACATAGTCAATTATTTATTTGTAGATGCACTAAACCATGTGTTCAGTACTTTGAAGTGTATATTGAAACATAACTTTTGGTAAAATAGATTGACCAATTTAGTGAAGCCATTACATTTAGCTGATACAAATAGCTATATATCTCTTTGTAGACAGCAAAGGTGAATGCATGGCTTCTGAAGGCCAGTCCTCCTTTTTCTGTCCTAAGGGAGACAAGACATTTGTTTACATTTGTCCACAATGATGACTAAAAACCCAAACTACTTTCTCAGTAATATCATTGTAATATAACTTTTCTAGAATATGCTATTATTATTATTTTTTATTGACTGATAATTAACCCTGTGACAATGGTTGTTTATCAGGCAACCAGGCCGCACCAATAGTAGTTGTCCTGGCTGAGGTTAGCACTCAGCACATGACAATGGTTCACTGTATATTTACATCAACCACTTCAAAGCAAGCACTGCTTATTTATGGAAATCTGCTATCACTGGGCAGAATGCTCCTACAGTGTTACTGTGGGAATATGATCACTAGACAGAGCAAGTCAGACAAATAGCATATATTAGCTTGACAAAACATCAAAAATTAACTTTAATGTGGTAAATCTGAAAACGGTGTAATACATAATGGGACATGACAGTCTGTGCATATATATATATATATATATATATATATATATATATATATATATATATGTATATATATATATATATATATATATATATATATATATATATATATATATATATATATATGTATATATATATATATATATATATATATATATATATCGTCTCCTAGCAGTGACTGTGCACTGCACACACAGCACATCCTTTTGATGTATTCTTTTGGGTTTTTTTGGGGAATTGAAGTGGGAAAAATGTCCTCATCCAGGATGTTAGTCCAACTCTCACACTGCCAAGCATTTGTCATATCAGAAATAAATTTATTAGTGTCACATCCACCATGTATAAGAAAAGTTTCTTATATCATTTCACAAATTTGCACACTGATTTGTGTGTTGACACCAGTTGATCACAACAAATATCAACAGCCATCAGTGATTGTACGACAACATCACAGTTGGTTTCATTACTGGAATTCCAGACCCATATCATTGGCCAGCAGAATGCTCTGAATTTGAACACTGCTCTTGCCTTTCATCTCAGTAGTCAATAATCATTATTTGTAAACTGGAATTATGTCAACTATATTTCTTGTCTCTCCACATCAATGGCATAGTGCCACTATCAGTTTTGCCTTTGCTAAGTTTTGCATTGTGAAGTTCAGATGGCATATTTGTTAAATAGAAGAGAAAAATAAATTGAAATATATTTTGTAGCTACAAAAATAAATTTACTCTTAACAATTCTGCTATTTATCTAAAATGAACCATTATCTTATCACACTCTAAAGTTCAAATTTCCACAGATTAAAACAAAGAAATAGATTTAAGTTGTTTGTTTTTTTTTTTCAATCTGCATCTTCATCTCACTCTTTCTTTTTCTCTCTCCTCATATATAAGTGTGTGTGTGCATCTATCTATCTATCTATATTCATGTGTGAATGATCTGATGAAGTAGACAGTTAGTACTCTAAATTTTTATTTTTATTTATACACATACGCAGGAGTGGCTGTGTGGTAAGTAGCTTACTTACCAACCACATAGTTCCGGGTTCAGTCCTACTGCGTGGCACCTTGGGCAAAGTATCTTCTACTATAGCCTCGGGCCGACCAAAGCCTTGTGAGTGGATTTGGTAGACGGAAACTGAAAGAAGTCCGTCGTATATATGTATATATATATATATATATGTATGTGTGTTTGTGTGTCTGTGTTTGTCCCCCCACCATTGCTTGGCAACCGATGCTGGTGTGTTTACGTCCCCGTAACTTAGTGGTTCGGCACAAAGAGACCAATAGAATAAGTACTAGGCTTACAAAGAATAAGTCCTGGGGTCGATTTGCTCGACTAAAGGCGGTGCTCCAGCATGGCCACAGTCAAAATGACTGAAACAAGTAAAAGAGTATACTTTCATTTCATTTCATTTACATAATTCATATAAGAGCTAATGCCTAAAGCAATGGACAGTGTTACAGGTGCTATGAAGTTATGCCTTGTCCTTCATCCTTTTTGACTTTTGTTTTTCACTCCCTACTCAAGCAGATTGTTTCTAGCAGTTCTTGGTACTTAACACCACCCTCCACCTTGATCAGACATTATGATTGTGTGTACAATTGGGAATAGTAACCACAAATTTAATGCACTACATATGGCCTTGATTTTGACAACTTGCCCCAATAATTCTAACGATATGAACAACTGAAAGGTCGAGTTGACTTTGGTCATATTCATCCTGAATTATAAACCTGCTAGTGTAGTAGTATCTTTCGGAAATGAAGGGATTTATTTCTGCCACTTGCCTGTAATTCTTAATGTTTTTGCTTCAAGCCTAACTCATTGTCTTGGGTTTCATTTTGTCTTCTTCAGTTTGTATTTTTAAGTTTACCTACTCTTCTCCATTATTCACCCTGACTCATTCTCACACTTCATTATTTCCTCTCTCCCTGTCTCTCTCTCTCTCTCTCTCTCTCTTTGTACATCTACCCAGCCCCAAAAGAACTGCATTCTCACCTGGCCCTTGACTTCCTTCTCCATTTTTCCCCCAAACCATCTTTTGTCATTCCTTTTATTTTCCTTACTGCCTTTTCTCATTCTTTTATTTTTTTTTTCTGATGAAAAACTACATGTCCAAAACGTCAAAACTCTTTCCTCTCTATTAAGCATTAAACTAATACAACATTTATTAAGATATGTCCCTTCTGTGTTGCCTTGTTCTTGTCCTCATTGCCTTATATTCTCCCCATCAAATTCTGTCTCCACATTTTCTCTTCATTTTCCAACATTTCAATACCTCTTTATCACATTACACCTGTCTCTTTCTCTCTCCCTCCTCCTCTCTCTCATATACTCTATACCTCTTTATTCCTCTCTCTTATTGTAGAGCTTCATTCTTCTACCATCCCTCTTCTCATACTGATGCTATCTCTTTCCCTCTCACTATTTTTTTCCATCTCTCTCTATATTTAACAGTCCGTTCATGATTATCTCTCTTACAAGCTGCTTTCACTCTCTCAACAATCTATACAATTTGCCTCTCTTCATGGTACTTTCCTTTTCGCTCTCTCATGTCTCTCACCATAACAACAGCTTTCTTCTCCCATTGTGACAGAGAGTAACTAACCAACAAAACTCAACACGTGACTTAGTTTTTTTATATATTCAAATGACTGGTTTATCTATCACACAAGGTAATGGAATTGTTGCAGAACTAGACTTGCTATTATTATAAGGAATGAAATTCAGTGGTTGGTAGTTCTGAGTTTGAACACTGCTCTTGCCTTTCATCTTAGTAGTCAATAATCATTATCGATAGACTGGAACTATGTCAACTATATTTCATATACTTTACGTGTACATACGTATATACATGTGTGTGTGTGTGTGTGTATACATACATATGTACATATGTATGTATGTGTATATATGTATGTATATATGAAATGTGTTATTACTAGTCAACAAATAAAATCAATCATGGAGAACTTGGTTGTTGTTTTTGTTGGTTAGTCAAATTGTTTTAAAAGAAATCTTGTATTGGCTAGTTTGCGTGAGTCCTAAGAATTAATGCTCTTTTATGTTTGTTTGTTTTTTGTCCTACCAAAATGAGATACTCCTTATTTTCAATAGGCTAAGATAAGTAGCATAAGAAGCTTTGGGGAAAAAGAAGAAAACTAATTCTGGTAAGATTTTAGCCCAGGATTTACATTGTGTCTTTTATGCTTGAAGATATGAACTCCACAATTATACTCTAGAATTGATAATCATCACCATTATCATCCCCATTAACAGCAGCATTATTACTGTGATAGTGATGTATGTGGGGGAGGGGAAAGAAAAGGAAAAAAAGATATAATGAATATTTTAATTTCCTTGCTGGCATAGATTAGATGTTTCTGTTTTTTTAATATCAATGTTTTGACAGCTGGACGCCCTTCCTTGCAGAAGCTATCCTTTCCTAAATATCTGTTAATTATTTTGGATATGTCTATATTTGACTGATTAATCATTAGAAATTGCTTGGAAAGGGTGTATTTGTGTGAGAGGTGGCTGTGGTGGATTTTGTGTGTATGTGCATAATAGTACATATGAAACAGTACTTCTTTTTCTATATGTAGATTTAACTATTAAAAACCAGACACAACCTTATAATTTTATTTCTACCTAAAATTACTCAATTCGTTCTTGATGTAACTAAGCCTTGTACACCATTTCCAACCACTGAACACAGTTCACGTCCTTCACTTAACTACTACCCTTTTTCTCGTACTTTATTGCACACTTATTAAAAGGCTTTAACAAAAGCCTTTAACAAGGAAATGAAATCTTTCACACATCACAGTGATTATTACTGGCCTTGTTAAAGCCAGTGAGCTATTCTTTCCTCATTCACTTATTAAAAACAAATTACACTCACATTCATAGACAATAAGCTAATAACAGTTTACCAACTGCTTGCCAAGATGCCAAAACTTTGTAGCTTTTAACTTGATCTCAAATCAACAACTTGCAAGTATCACAAGAATTTATCTCATTACCCTTTATGCCAGGTGTTAAGAGGCTGAAGTATGATAGAGAAACAAGCATGGGTGTCTTGCTATAGAGAGATACATGGCTACTCCTCACTATATTAGGGTGGATGGGAGTACCTGGAAAGAAGACAGAAGTGCTGGTCTATTTCAACATTTCTTGAGGATCTTGTACCGTTTCTTGATAACTGTAATCTGAATTCTAAAGGGTTAAGATCATTTTATTTTCACATGATTAATCATAATTCATATTTTCTGGAAATTTATTTCTAGCAAAAATGAGAACTTTTGGAGAGGTTATCGTATATCTTAAAATAACCTTTGATTAAAAAGAAAAAGGATTGATCTTCTAATATGTTGATTCAGTTTTGAAGAATTACTCATTAATACCTTGCTTGTTAAGTTGCATGTTTTATTTGATAAACTTTGAATTAAAAATAGTCAACTTTATAGATAAGAATATTTATAAGTTTAGTTTATATTGTTGAGGTCGACTAAACTTAGATTAGTCATGATATCAATAGAAATATATTGTATGGGAGTGAAACTTAAATAATATGGATTAAAAACTGTAATATATGAAAAGGCGTTATAGAGAAAATTGCCAATATCAGCACATAGCATATGAATTAGTGAATTTTGTACTTGTAAACATTCTTACTGTGAAGAAATTTTTGATTCAAAACCAGAGAGAGAGAGAAAGTAGGGGTGGTAGTGAGCATACAGGTAGCAGCTGAAGGTTCATAATTCTAGTTGTTGCTGTTTAAGATATTCATCAACTCCAGTACCACAAACCTTGCATGCTCTCTTTTCTATACATAAACAGCTTTAAGTAATTTAGTGCTAACTTCACAATAAACACCTGACAATATTCCTTTGTTCATTTTATGTCTGTTATTCCATGCTAGCATGGGTTAGACAATCACATTATTGTGGTATTGTTTTATAGCTGATGCCTTTTCCTATTGTTAACGCTTACCAATTTTCCAAGTAAAGGATATTTAATTCCACTCATCTTTGAAAGCACTGAGTTAGTGGACAATTTGTTAATGATAATAGCTATACAGTATATAAATTAATTAATAAAATTAGTTCCATGTGAGGAAATTTTTTTATTTTTAGTTGAACTTGGATTTTTAACCCCGAAACACCATTACAAGGTTAAGTTTCTTCTCATGTACAGGTAAATATTTATATGATCAGGTTTATTTATGAATAACTGGTAAGAATCAAATGAATGCATTAACATAGGTGAATTCAGACCTAGACGAACCTGGAACAAACTTGCTTGAACTGAGTGAAGAGAAGTAAGTCAAAGGGCTGCAGAGAAGAAAATAAATAGACCCATCTAATTATTATCAGTTTGAGAAAAGATCATACACAATTATTATATAGGTCATGAGAAAAAAATAGCAACTGGTTGGATTTTTTTATACTCTAGTACATTTTACAGTTTCTTCATCTAACTCATATTGTATGTTTGAAATAATAATGTGTCCTTTTCCATTCACTATACACTACAGTTGTTTTGTAAAGATATATCGCCGACTCCCTTAAAATCATAGAACTTTTAACTGGCATGCAGAAAACTTCTATGCTTTGTGAAATAGTTATTGATTATAGCAGACAATGAGAAACAGTAAAATCTGAATATTGAATGTTTTCAGACAAGGAGGAAGTCTGCAGCATTTGTTATGGTCAGTGGTAATCTTTGAACTACTGTGATCTTTTCTTTGTTTAATTGCTAGCAGCTCAGTAACGACAAGCGAGTGGCCAATGCATATTGCCACTACATTGATCTAAGTTATGGAGCAGGAGAGCATGCAAATAGCAATATGGAGTTATAACGAAAGAACTTCTTAATAAGGACAAGATCAGAATGAAATATATTTAAAAGTAAGGTACAAATCTGGAGAATATTGTAGCGGTATTTGAGAATGTGTAAAAAAAAATCAAAAAAAAATCGGCTACTTACTATGGCAAATAGTTTGTATTGAATAATTCCATCAATATTCTAGCTGGAACAAAATACAAAAAATTCCCTTTTCAGAAAAGTAATTGTTATCCAAATTTAAGAAAGTTTATTTCACATGTTCAAAGCAAGCTAAGAATAAAGACAGAATCTATTTCTACACTATTCAAACTGACACAAGATATATCGATAGTTTTTCTCGTGATGTTTATTGAGTTTCAAACTGAATCACACTCAAATATTGCTAAACGTCTTGCAATTACACTTGATTTTCCTTTGATGTATGTGAGAAAGCTCAAGAGGGAAAACTAGAAAAGAAATTCATTTTAGGGCTGTTATCGATTACAAAGAAGTCAGATAATAAAGAATTCTGTTTTATGATTTATTAGATGATAATTGTATTTGATGATAATTGTATTTGATGATTTATTTTGAAATGATGATAATTCTATCAATAGATAGGATTATTATTATTTCTGTACATCCATCTATTATCACCCCTATGGAAGGTTTTTGATTCCTTGTAAAAGTCAGGGTTACATCAGGCCAACAAGGGAGCTTCTACATGATTGCTTAATCTACTAGGATTAGCAACTAAATTTTTCCTTAACCCTTTAGCATTTAAACTAGCCATATCTGGCCAAAATATATTACCTGATAAATATGTGTGTGTTAAAATGATTCTAATGACTGAAACTTTACTGCTGAAAGATTTGATTCTTTAGAAAACATATTTATCAACAGATAAGATGATCTTTTTAAGGTTCTGAAATTCTTGATAGTTTGAGCAGAGGTCTCTCTCTCTTATGAGGGCTTTACTGGAAATGTCAGGATTCTTATCATTTCATGTTATGGGAGCATATCTATATTTTCCAGAACTCCACTAAATTTTTACCAGTGCAGACCATCACTAGTTTTCTCAGATTCTGGTTTTTATTTACCAGCATATACTAAAAAGAAACTTCTTGTTTTCTTTTAAAACAGAAGGTATTTCAAACTAAGAAAAATTTATTTATCTGAGGTTATGTAACTGAACTGTACTTCAATTTAGGCATCATTTTCCTTTTATGATCCTCAATTTATAAATGATTAGAATTTTGAATGGTTTTTGAAAGTTTTCTTATACCTGAAACTCGTAAAGTGTATGAAGAATATATAAATATGATGTAGAATTGTGAATGTGGTGTTACCAAGCAGTTTTTTTGTTGTTTTTTTTTTTTCACTAAGAGGCAGTCATGAATGAATATTTAAAGTACAACAGAGGAATGTGGTTGAGAAAGAATGTTTGGCAGAGAAGTAAATTAAGAAACCAGCTTGAGAAGTTACGTAGTCAAATTCTATATTAAGAGCTTCAGAACTTTGATGCCATACAGGCTTTACCTTTACCATGATATTGCATTTGGATTAATAGAAAATGATATATGTTGTTTTTCGTTGTTATTCTGATGTTCTCTTATTAAATGTATTTGCACTTAACTTAACTACTATTTTGCATGCAGATGGCAGCTCTGAATTATTTATTCTTTAGACTTTTCTAATTTCTTATGGTAACTAATGTTCAGTTTTTTTCTACATTTACTTAGAGATTCTTTCATTATTACTTTGGCGAGTATAGTGTTTCCTTTGCAGGTAGTTTAGAATAATAAGACTCACACATGTCTGGAGTTGTCTTTCATACTTGTAAAAAAAATTTAGATATATAAATAAAAATGAAAATATTATTAATTATTGATTAATTGTTTTTCTTTTCCTGCCATGTACTTATTTTTAGTTAGCTTTTTTTTTTTAACTTAACTAAAAAAAATAAGTCTTAAAATTTTTTTTTCCTCAAAAGCAGTAGCAAACAAAATTTGAAACGCCATTTACAAAACACTTAATTATTTTCAAAATAAATTTCAAAAAGCAGCGTATTTCAATAGAAATATTGTAACAAATGGGTTAAATTTTGCTATTAGTTTCAGGTCTAGATCATTTTTAGTGAAGTTTCTGATCCTTGGGAATTATTTTCATTTATCAACCACTTCTGTATTTTAAATTATATTAAGTTATTGGGGGTTTTTTTAATATTTAAAAGGAAACATTTTTTTTTTACCTTCTAGAAATATCATTCATTAAAAATATGGTATTTATCTTCGTTTATTCATTTTTAATAACCTTTCTGTCACTTTCATTTTTTAATATTGTTTTTTTTACAATATGCATATTACTGTGTGTTTGTACATACATACATACACACACACATTATATTCTTCATCTTGCATACACTTACCATGTTGATGCATGTTGGACAGTTCAACAAGATTCTATAGGTCAGTAGACCACATGTTACACGAGTGTCTCAGTTTTGGCATGATTTCTACAACTGGATGTCCATCCTAACACTAACCATTTCACAGTGTGCTTGGTGCATTCATTGTTTTATGGCACCAGCGTTACAGAGGCCTTGCCCTCAGCAAGACTAAAATGTTCTTTCAACTTTGCAATGTCTTTGCTCAGTTTGCCGACTGCATTGCTGAGTATTGTGTGTGTGTCAATTTAGTCTGTCACTGCCTAAGTGAAAGAATGGTGTTTACTTTCTCCTATGAACAAGTGCTCTGTAATTTAGTAGATAATTCAGTGTGATAAGTGATCCAAGTGAAGAGAAAAAAAAAAACACCTTATTTGGTAAACAAGTAAGGGTTGACTCAAGAAGAACATCTATGTCGAAGATTTACCTCAATAAGCTTTCAGTAACTCCTGCCAGCATGGAAAATCTGATGTAAAAACAATGACGAGGATATTGATGGGTTTTTAATTTTGTTGTAGTAATTTTACTTTCGTTTATATTGTGATATATTTGAATGCTATTTCATTGTACATGTTGTTCATTTATATAAATGAAATAATTATAGGTAGATAGTTAGATAGATGGAGGCTTACATTATATGCAGGAATGAAGAGAATTAGCTGCTAATTATAAATTTTTGGAACTATGATATGAAGGAATAATCCTACATGCCAACATAAGAAGACATTTGTTATTTTATATATTACAGAACAGATGTCTGAGTTCTGTCGATCCGTTAAGAATTTGTCAGCATGACATTACAGGGCATTTAGTTCAATCATATTTGCTGATTGTTGACATTCGCTCCATGTTTATCTTTTATCTCTGAAGCAAAATAAAAAAAAAACCTGATACAAAATGTCACTTGAGCCTTCAGTCACAAAAATATCAATTTTGTTTCTATAAAATTATGATTTTGATTGGTTCTCAGATGTAATGTGTTAAATATGAAATTTATTCTATTGATTATGAAACTGGAGTCTGATGTCTGTAAGAGAACTACTAAATGAGTTAACTAGAAGTTGTCTGCTACTCATTTTATACAAATAGTGAAGAGTGTCTTTTAATATTTCTTATTAATGTTGTAATAGAAAAAATGTCAGTAAGCCATGTTTCATGTGATTTTGGTGCAAAGTGGGAAATATTACCTTTGTTTGTGGCCTGAAATTTGCAAGGAGGGAGTGGGGCTAGTTGATTACATCAATCCTGGAACTAGACTGTTACTTATTTTGTAATGATAGTAATTATAAGCATTATAATGGCGATGATGAGAATTGTGATAAAGATTTATGATATAGACACAAGGTCAGAAATTAAATGGGGGCTGGGGGCAGGGTTGATTAAATTGACACTAGTTCTTGACTGGTATTTTATTAATTTTGAAGGGAGTGCAACAATATTATTACACCAGCTCCAGTATTTGACTGGTACTTATTTTATTGACTCTGAAAGGGAAAAAGACA